>NC_090270.1:52536813-52791813 GCF_040414725.1 Anabrus simplex
AGCCTAGAGAGCCTGGAATAACGGCCGAGAGGATTCGTCACACTGACCAGGCGTCACCTCGTAATCTGCAGGCCGTTGGACCGAGGGCGTTCGCTTGGTAGGCGGAAGGCCCATTGGGGCTGTCGTTTGGTTTGGTTTAGGGGCGTTTGTATGATTATATAAGTATACATATTTCATTTTTGTGATGTTTAGCCAAATTGTTGATAGTTCATTCATTCCCGGATATCCCGTTTTCCCGCGTTGTAAGTTTTTTTTCCGTGGTCCCTCCAAAAACGGTGGATCGAGGTTCCACTGTATAATCATACAATACCATGTCATTAAAAGAACTGCTTATGAACATTTACTCAGAATCACAAGCAGAGTGGCTAGTTTCACTTTCATCTCTTGGATACCAGTCAGGAATGTGATGTTCTTCTTTAACATTTTGGGCTTAAATATAACATACAGAGGTAGTTTGCGGCCGTCAGCAGTAATAGCCAACATCATTGTACAAAGTATTGTTTAGTTGCCGGTAGTTTTAATTAGAACACTTGCTGCTCTCTTCTGAGAAACCAGTAGTATTCCTTGGCATGTCAAAATACACAGGTGTTTGGTCAGTATTGCTGATCTGCAAGAGGAGATATGAGTTTTGCTTTCTTAACCTGATCACATGCCTGTTAAACTCTGTAACTTTATCGGAGCAGTCTTTAGGCAGTTTTTGGCATGTTTTCCACTGCAATGACAGATTATTATGCCACATAAACCGACTAACCCACCCACCACTTGCCTTGAATAAGTTTCCTGTAATATTGTGAGATCGCACAATTCTCTGTGCTTTTAATTGTAACATTTGGTGAGAAACACCAACTGCTGTCCCGAATCTGTCTCACCCATTCCGTTAATGCTTTCTTAGCAACTGGAACTTGCCCTGATTTTGGCCATGAAATGCCACTTGCTGCTTTCTCCAATTCCTCACTTCTTTTTCATAAACAGAAAGTTCACAGCCTGCTGTTTTGTTATCATTTTCTTCCTTGAATTTCACCACTTTTAGCTTGAAGCCATGTAACAGTGAACTTCCCCATGACAAGTATTTAATAACAAGCTCCACAATGGTTGAGTTGAGACTGTGTGCAGCAGTGGCCCTTTCCGTTTGTTACTGCAGATGCGCATTCTTGCGACAAGCCCTCGAATTGGATGCGCTGCTCTTATCATCACCATCATCATCAGTTAACTGTCTCCAGTTTCCCAGGTGCGGTGTATAAGCGCTCGCCACTTCAGTCGATTCATGTACCATTCTTCTTCCTGTACTTGGTTCCAATCACTCCTCTTATTATTATTATTATTATTATTATTATTATTATTATTATTATTATTATTATTATTATTATTATTATTATTACTCCTCTTGTGTTCTAGATCTTGTTTGACTTGTTCGATCCATCTACTTCGAGTTCTGCCCCTAGGTCTTTTGCCGTCTAAGGTTTTCTCCAACCATTCCTTAGCTACTGAGCAAGAATCCATTCTCATTACATAGCTGTACCATTTCAATCTTGATGTGATTATGGTATCACATAAATTCTCTTATTTGAATCTCTTGGCGAATCCTCTCATTGCGGACCTTATATCTCCTGGTTTTTTGTAGCATTATCCAGAGGAATTTCATTTCTGCAGCTTGGAGTCTAATTTTATCTCTGCCTGTGTTGATACAAGTTTTAAGGCCATAGGTTGTTATGGGCAAAAGTAAGCTTGATAAAGTGTTCGTTTGGCTAGTATTGTAATCTGGCTGTCCCAGAAAAGGCTTCTAATCTGATAGTAAAGGACAGCACCTCTTTGAACTCTGTTTGTGATTTCAGCATTTGATTGGTTATCTTCAGTCAGGACACTACCAAGGTATTGGTAGTGGTTAACTTCTTACATTTTTTGTCCATCTACTGTGATATTTGCTCCTGACTTTTATCTGTTGACTGTCATAACAACTGTTTTCTTAAAGCTGATTTTAAATTTAAATTCCTTAAAATGACAATTCCAAGCATTAATCTTTCCTTGAATTTCTTCCTCATTACCTACCCAAATCACCACATCATCTGCAAATGCAAATGTCTTGAATGCACTGTTCTTGTTGTGCTGTTTCACTCTTTTCATTATCTCATCCATCACTGTGATAAATGATAGAGGTGATAAAATGCTGCCTTGTTGTACTCCTTTGTTACAAACCAGTTGGAATAGCAGTGCATTTTTACTTTACTAATTGTAGCCGTAATCGGGATAATACATCTACAAGTCATAATAATAATAATAATAAAGGCATACACGAAATGTTAGACACAATAAAGACAAACTAAAACCATACGCATATTTAGCACAGAAAACAAACAGTAACGATCAGGTTAAGCAACTTGACGGCTAAGGAAGGATACGTGGAAAGCGGCTAAGAACCATATACAGGCGGTGAAAGGTAGCTGTGAGCTCGCATCCGGGAGATAGTGGGTTTGAATCCCACTGTCGGCAGCCCTGAAGATGGTTTTCCATGGTTTCCCGTTTTGATACCAGGAAAATGCTGGGGCTGTACCTTAATTAAGGCCATGGCCACTTCCTTCCCATTCCTAGGCTTTTCCTGTCCCATCCTCGCCATAAGACCTATCTGTGTCGGTGCGACGTAAAAGCAAATAGGGAAAAAAAAGAAAAGTAATTGAGTCATTTATATTTTTGAATTCATATTTTGTAGGGGAAACTGTTTGTGCAGTTATATCTACAAGACTTGTACTGATTATTTCTTCATATTTTTATGGCTGTTTTCAGAACAATTAGATATCATCACAACACCAAAAGAAATGGATCCTCAGATCACAGCATGGAAAGGAGCAGCAATTATGTCCTGTCTAGAATCAGCTCAAGAGTTGTGGATATATCCATCTGAATGGGAGAAGATTGGTGTTAAAATTCTACGTGAGAGAGCTCTCTTTATGTGGTGATAATACCTGCTCTACTACCCCTGTAGTTACAATTATCTTCCTTGGTCATTGTGATTAGCAAATGAATGTCCTGAGACTTTGCTATGTGGGATGATATAGTGACATTGCCATTTACTACTCATCACTGAGATCAAGTTGAGAATCCTTGACAGTATGTTGAGAATTTTCTTGTTCACGTTCCATTTAAAACTGGAAGTATTATGACTGCCTTGTCTTCAGTCACCATAAGTTCTTTGTTAGTAATAGTAAACAAGGCATTTTACAAACCATGCAATTCATAGATTTCCCAGAACATGTATTCATATCTCCAACATATTTCCCTGAATAGACAAGAAGGACATATTGGTCCTAATATTGGTTTTAGAGAGAATGTCTGTACTTACCTTATGTCTATCTTTGGGAGTGAACAACATACAGTAGAACCTCGATAATTCAAAATCGGTTAATTCAAAATCTCACCTAATTCGAAGCAACTCTCGTTCCCAGAAACATGCGGTACAGTTTTGCATGTTATTTAAATCGTTTAATTCGAAATACGGATAATTTGTAATTCGAAGAACAATGTCGGTCCCGTTACCAAAATTCAGACTTTTAATTCGAAACTGCCTTTACATTTTGAAAAAAATAGTATTTTACAGAGTAATTTAAATTCAAAATTTCTCCTCGTCATGAAAGAACGCGTCTTCCGGAAAGTGAAGGGGTAACTTTGCGCACTTTCACCTACTTCGGCGTGTCTACAGTGTGCTTTATATCTGCTATGTTCGAGCGGAATCGTAATTATTTTGTATTCGGTGTTTTTTGGAACGCCACAATTCACAATATCACATAGCAGGCAGTGTGCGGAGAGGTAGAATCCGTGAACACTGGCGATGCAGACAGTTGGCGAAAAAGCATGGCTTATAGCCTATAATCAATTTGTACGCACCAAATAATATTGTCAATGCCGATGAAACTGCATTGTTTGTTTGTTTTATTTTTTTAGATGGTGAGGCCAAACGGACTTACGGTTTTAAAGGAGAGAATTGCCAGCCGGCAAATGTACTGTGTTGTTATGCAGTGGACAGTGCACATGGAAGCGAGAGACTTCCTTCCCCTGTCATAGGAAAGTTCGAAAAGCCACGATGTTTTAAGGGCGTCGGGCACTTTCCATGCCAGTACAAGGCATGTAAAAATGCAGACAGTAAAATAATCCAAAAGATAAAGCATTTGCACAAGGGAACCAGCATCATTTTTCCTCGCCTTTAAATCGTATTTTTCTTTCTTTCATTGCTTGAGGTTATGTTTGTCATTGTTTTATACAAGAGCATTATTTGAATAATATAAATAATAATTAATTTCGTGTGGCTATTTCTAGCCGGGTGCAGCCCTTGTAAGGCAGAGCCTCCGATGAGGGTGGGCAGTATCTGACATGTGTAGGTAACTGCGTGTTATTGTGGTGGAGGATAGTGTTATGTGTGGTGTGTGAGTTGCAGGAATGTTGGGGACAGCACAAACACCCAGCCCCCGAGCCATTGGAATTAACCAATGAAGGTTAAAATCCCCAACCCGGCCAGGAATCGAACCCGGGACCTTCTGAACCGAAGGCCAGTACGCTGACTGTTCAGCCAACGAATCGGACATTTGAATAATGTAAATGCACCTTGTTGAATAAATTTCTGAAATAGTGTTTTGCATGGCATTTGAAAAGTTTAAGTTGAGAATCAAGGTGATTGCATGCATTAATGGTTCTTAGAAGTACCATGGTGGGAAATCGTACAAGTATAGTCACTGTACTGTTGTTGTAATGTGGACGGAAGCGAGAGACTTTCTCCCCTCGTCATAGGAAAGTTCAATAAGCCGCGATGTTTTAAGGGCATCGGGTACATTCCGTGCAAGCACAAGGCATCTAAAATGCATACAGTACAGTAATCCAATGTATAAAGCACTTGCACAGGGGAGCCAGTATAGATTTCTCCTCGTCTTTGAATCATGTTTTCTTTCTTTTGATTTCATTGCGTGACGTTATGTTTTCCGGTGAGTTATCCAAGTGCATTATTTGAAAACTGTAAATGCACCTTGTTGAATACATTGGAAATAGTTTTTTCCATGACATTTGAGAGCTTTAAACTGTGAATCAAGGTTAATTGCATGCAGTAACGGGTCTTAGAATATATCTTACAAGTATAGTCACTGTAATTCGTAATTTATCTGAAACGACATACCAAACCACAACTGTAGTAATAACACTCACCATTAACTCCATATTTCGGTGATGAATGTTGGCGACCTATCATGTTACACGTTTGATTAATTGCCTCCAATGCATCTGATCTGCTTCATGGCTTAATTGATCCAACATTCTTCTTTCGTCCTGGACTGTCCGGCGCACTGCGCCCTTTTCTCGAGATCTTTGTCCTTGAATCACTCAAATCAGCTAATGCATATGTGCAGTTACCTCAGAGCTCCAACTTAATCTGAGATTGTAGTGCTATTGTTTTAAGGGGACTTACAACTAGATAATCGACTTTTCTTTGAACAATGAATTTTTTCAGGTTGTTTTCTTGTCGACATATATGATCAAATTCTTGGGCAACAAATATAAGAAACTGAGAATTTATTTATTTGTTAGATCTTTTCTACTTCCACAATATTCTATCATCCTCCTGTATGACCACGTCTCAAAAGTAGCAATTCTTTCCTCTTGCTATTGCAATTCTGTGCCATATTTTATCTGTTGAGCTATAATCCTTAGAGTGTAAATAAATTTGCCCATGCTCTCGTATTTGGACAGTAAGTTCATGGAAGTAATCAAGCTCTTTCAATAGCTATGATCTTTGTCTGTAATAGTGTAGATAAGAGGTTGTTTATACCATTGAATTTGTTATGGAAATCTAATATGGGTAGAAATATCTGAACCCCAGGTAAGCTCACTGAATCGAGGGAGGGTAAAAATAATTCTCATAGTCCCTTTCAGATCTCTGCAATACTGTTGGTGTAATTAAAGATTAGGTGTTGATACCTCTGTTAAGACAATAGTGCACACCATAGAAGTTAGGAGATCTAGCTTTAGAAAGAGAGTATGATCCAATTTCATATGGTCCTTGATAAGTGTTCTCTTGAGTTTAAGCAATTTAACAAAGAGTGAACAATGAAGTGTTACTGCATCTGTACATTGTCAAAAATTGAATCTTTTTGTACCTTTATTAAACATTTTAAAATTGTATTTCTGTCCTGTTTTACTGATGTGCGTGTGCTATCTCATGCTCTGTTACTGATCGAAACCATATTACCAATCATCCCCACCATGGCAAACTAGCAAAAGTGACGAATAAGGGAACCTGTAGTTCTAAAGTTTTGGTCTAGATTTTACTCTTTATATAATGTCTACCCTCTGACAGTCTCACATCTGCAGCTCATTCTGTATCACTTACACATAAAACCACTCATTAAATATAAAAATTGATTTGACATGGGTAATCACAACTTCTTTCAGCTCTACTGATTTTTTGACAATTTGCTGATTCGTTAGTTTGCCAGAGGAGAGATGATATATACTCATAATTTACACACCCCAATTTTGCAGAGAGAATGAAGAAAAAAATTGAAAATCCTGAATAATTTGCACACATAATTTTATTAGGTATATTTAAGTTTTTCATTACATACATTAAAATTGTAGCGTACTTGTAAGCAGCTCCACACAGTTGGAATGTAGGAACTGCTCTGCTTTCTGCAACATGAGATTTACTGGTATACTAATTAATAACTTGACTTTTCTCACTTAAACAATGAAATAATGTGTTAATGTCATTGATACTTACGTACCTTTTCTGTCATTCATCTCTGTTTATACAGTCATCACCACTTCAAGCCCATTCTTTTCGTTTCAGAAGATGTCATCCTCAGTACCATCAAGTGCATTTGATGTACCACACTTCTTGAAAATATTGACCTACAAGTTCTGGCATAATGAGGTTCCATGCAGTATTGTTGTTGTTGCTTGTTGTTTTAAGGGGCCTAACGTCGAAGGTCATCGGCATCCATGCAGTCTTTATCCACTGGGGAGTGAATTAATGGAGAATGCTCGACTGGATGCTGAGATTAGTAAAAGGATTCAAGCCGGAAGTTGTTTCTATCATAGTGTAAGAAACATGTTATGGGACAAAGATGTGCCAATGGAAGCAAAGGATACTATGTACAAGATGTATTACGTACCCATAACAACTTACAGAGCAGAAACTTGGACAGTGACAAAGAAGGATGAGAGTCGAATACAGGCAGTCGAAATGAAATTCTTGAGGAGTATGATACAGAAGAGTAGAAGAGACAAAATAAGGAATGAGAAAATCCGGGAAGAAATTGGAGTGGAAAAAATGAATGATAGAATAGAGAAGAGCCGACTAAGATGGTTTGGGCACATAAAGCGAATGAGCGACGAAAGAATGCCAAAAAAGGTGATGGAAATGCAAATCCAAGGAAGGAGAGGCCGTGGACGACTACGATTGAGATGGAAGGATACCATCCAACGCAGCATTATAGAAAGAAACCTGGACTGGGACACACTGTTGGAGGAGGAGTGGTGGAAAGACCGAAGAAAGTGGAGAGGAACCATATTTGCCCCTACCCGGCTACAGCTGGATAAAGGGAAATGATGATGATATCAGCTGCTAGTCAGATTTCTTGATTTTTCAAGTTGGCGTGTATGTACGGTTGCTACCTGCCATCCGTTTGGTGTATTACCATTTCAAGTGAGCTTCGAATGGCTTATTCCTGATACATCAAGTGGTTGAAGTATAGATGCAAATCCTCCATGTATAGTACGATATAAACTTCATCATGATCCGTATTAACATAGTCCATGGCTAAAGATGACCCATAATGTGGTCAAAACCGGTTCCATTGTGATTTGACATCGTATTAAATGGTATTGAATAGGTGAACCTTCACTTTAATTTCTTATTAATGTGAATCCTCCATGTGTTTTCACTCGGTCTGTGTACCCACGTTGCTCGCATGTTTTCACTTCTTTCTAGGGGCCGATGAACTAGATGTTAAGCCCCTCTAACCAACAAGCACCACCACCACCACCACCACCACCACCACCACCACCACCACCACCACCACCACCACCACCACCACCACCACCACCACCACCACCACCACCACCACCACCACCACCACCACCACCACCACCACCACCACCACCACCACCACCACCACCACCACCACCACCACCACCACCACCACCACCACCACCACCACCACCACCACCACCACCACCACCACCACCACCACCACCACCACCACCACCACCACCACCACCACCACCACCACCACCACCACCACCACCACCACCACCACCACCACCACCACCACCACCACCACCACCACCACCACCACCACCACCACCACCACCACCACCACCACCACCACCACCACCACCACCACCACCACCACCACCACCACCACCACCACCACCACCACCACCACCACCACCACCACCACCACCACCACCACCACCACCACCACCACCACCACCACCACCACCACCACCACCACCACCACCACCACCACCACCACCACCACCACCACCACCACCACCACCACCACCACCACCACCACCACCACCACCACCACCACCACCACCACCACCACCACCACCACCACCACCACCACCACCACCACCACCACCACCACCACCGCCACCACCACCGCCGCCGCCGCCGCCGCCGCCGCCGCCGCCGCCGTTACACCTGGCACATTGATTTTTGACAAATTACATAAGGCAGCATTTTCTCCCATCAGCTGTGCTGCATAACATGACTGGAATCTAACTTCTCACAGCCACTTTATAAAGACATTTTTCTCTCTCTCTCTCTTTTTTTTTTTTGCTACCCATTATGTCCATCAGCATTTCAAAATAAAGTGAAGTCTGATCTGTGTTGCCAGTTTGCCCAAGTTGATTATTATGCTGTTGCTGCAGATTGATGACATAACAGTGGAATTTTAAGGTGTAAGGGTTTTTTTCTCTTTGTATGCATTAACCAGCTGTTGACAGGTGTTCGTTCATCTTCTCAGTGAAAGAGAATTTCTTTTTAAGCATCTAGTCAACTGACCTCGACTAACTCTGATGTCCTTAATTTTCATTTCTTTTGCTATAGCTAATGCTTTTATCTTACATATTTCTCTGGAAACTGCTCAACCAAATTGCTGTTTCTCCTTAATGTACTCGCACAATTTTTCTTTCACTTCAAAATACAGTTAAACCTTGTTAGTGCGTTCCTTACTAACACATTTTCCCGCTTAATGTCATCATTACTGCACAAGACGAGAAGGCTGCTTCAGCCGTGGCTCCTCCAAGGACACAGTAGGAGTGGATTTTGACAACAACAAGATTATAGGGAGGCTCTTTTATTAGTAGCAAAACAGCAATCAGCTTCAAGGTTCCTGAACTAGCTGAATTCAAGAGACATTTTGTAAATTTAAAACAAACAGCAGCCACCTTGGAGGGAGTAAATGAATATAATACCTAGCAATATTCAGAACAGTGACAAAGGAAAGTTATGTTTTCAAAAACTTTTTATAGAAGACAAGCAGAATATTTTAGCGATAAAAGTGCTGGAAACATTTTTTTACGACATCTGTTCAAATGAATAGAAATAGTTTTTTTAAAATAGGCTAACTATAAGTAGATCTATTTCCCTCTCATTTTACTACCCCATTCAAATTTTAAATGTACGTAGTATTTAAGAAAAACAAGGTACCTGTTTAAGATGTTCTTAAAAAGATAAATACTTAATAAATTCACCTAAGCAATGTAAAACAGCTGAAGATGTTCTAAAAAGGAACGAAACATGTACTGTGTATGATTAATTGATTTTCTTAAATGCAAATATAAGTATCAAAAAAGTGGAAGATTTTTTTATTGTTATTAAGTCTTTGTAAATAGGATTTGATACGGAAAATGAAGCTGATTTCTTGCAATTCCATTCAGAAGTTGAATTTTATTAAAATAGTATTGTCCTTGAACTTCTCAGTCCATATTTAGGCCTAGGGTATTCTGTTTACATGGATAATTATTACAACAGTGTTGCTCTTGCAAAAACCTTAGGTTAACAGAATACTACCGTTTGTGGGACAATCAGGCAAAACATGGGAGTACCAAAGGACCTTAAGGACCAACAAAAATCCTTGATTAGAGGGGAAATGACATTCAAACATGATGGGAAAATTCTTTTTGTCTCTTGGATGGACAAGAAAATAATCACAATGATTTCATCCATGCATTCTGCTGAAATGGTTGAAGTCACTTCAAAGTTCAGCAGAATAACAATGAAGCCAGTATCCATTGCAGATTACAATCAACACATGTATGGAACAGACACAGCTGACCAATACCTTGCTCTATATCCCTTCATGAGAAAAACTTGTAAATGCCCAAAAAAGGTTTTCTTCTATTTACTACAGTGCACCCTCTTCAAATCATTCCGTCTCTTCCAGAAGTCCAATACAAAAAGTACCTATCTACAGTTCATACAGACAGTTTCCAGATACTATCTTGAAGTTCATATTCCTCCTGCCACTGTCCCAGTCTCAGCCCCGACCCAAGTCAGAACAGCCTCTCCAGCTCTCTCCGACACGTCATCACTAGCATCCACCCCACTGCATTCCATTCACCAAGCCCCCCTACGAAGAGCTCCAGCTAAAGATCCCCCATCATATCTGGATGAAAAAGTGAATGAACACATTCTGCTCAAGTTTCCAGCACTGAAAACTGACCCTTAGCCGACAAGAAGATGTAGAGTTTGTCTGAAGGAGAAAAAAGTAAGTGACACAAGGTGGTACTGCAGGAAATTTGGCGTCCCTCTGCACCCTGGAGCATGCGACACCAGATATCACACCTTAAAATCGTACTAGAATCCCTTCCCCAGGTATGTTCTAATTTTCACATTATTTCAAAGCGTAATATAGGAGTAATAAATATTTTTGTTCCACAGTGCAGAAGGCAGGACCGGCAGGCAAGGACTTTTAAAAATGGCTGGGCTGGAGGTTTAAATGCCCTGGCTACTTCCTGGTAGTCAAAGTGTTAATATGTTCTTTTTCTTTGTCCCCTGCAGAAACGTCTTAACATGGTTTTACTGTACTTCCCTACTTGGCTGCAAAAAACTCTGTGGCTACCAGTTGTTTCCAATAAAATAACTTTCTTACTTCGCTGGTCCTAAATGCAGCTATCACTAACATTGTACTGTACTTCGTACCTACAGCTCTGTTACCTTGGGGTTTTTTTTGGTTTCTTCAGTTGTTTTTAACCTTTCTTTAGTCGCTCACAGAGATTTCCTCCGGGCCGATTACATTTTGCACGGTACTGAACTTCTCAGTTGAACTGTTGGTTTCCCCACCCCTATACCTTTCTCCTTGTTCATTTGGACTCGTCCTGTCAGCATTTCGGCGCGATCATGCATCCTGTGAGCGAGTGTGGGATCATTGTTATGACAAGTGACATCACCTGGACGTTTCCTCCGTGTGCAAATAAGCAAAAAACCTTATATTTTAGTGCATATTATTTATTTTCTAGGTTGATGACTTTGTTGTTCTGTTCTTCTAAACGTATTTTAGAAAAATATTATTTCATATTTCATGTGATGTGATCGTCGTAGGTAATATCATAAGACCATTCGTCACAGTTAAGGTCTACAGTATTCTGATTTTAGATCAAACAAACTGTGTAAGAATAACCTACTAATACTTAAAAGGGTTTCTTTTAATTTTACTGAAGAATACTGCAAAAGAACATGCCAAAACATCATCTCAAAGGACAAAAATTTGCGCATTTTTAGCCCCGGAGGTTACCTCCGTGCACGACTAGTAACGTAATAATTTTTGCGCGACTAAAGGCGGGTTAATTTTTCACTCTGTATATGTGCTAGTACCTGTAGGACCCATCGTTGCCAGGACAATCACTTAGCATGCGCTTGATTACATGTTTGTCCACCACTTATATGAGGGAAAATCAATAAGTATCTGCGATTTTGTTCTAATTGTCTTTAGGTTGGCTCTATGGCATTGTGTGCTCACCAGCCGCTAGATGGCACCGTCGTCTACGTCTGTGGTAGGTTTCAGCATTATCAGATCAGTACAGCTCGCGCGGTTGCGACATAAAGGTGGGCGTGCCACTCTCTGTTTGCACCAAAGAAGAATAGTGTTTCGTAATCCCTTTTTTTGTGGTTTGGGGATGTACCAGGAGAAGAAATTCATAGACCAGTCACTCATCTGTTATTGAGGATCATATCATGCACTTGTTCAATATTGGCATCAGTTACGGCTGCAGATGGACGCCCAGATCTTTCCTCATCCTTCACACTCATGTGACCCCTTTTGAACTGTTCAGTCCACTGGTAAACACTTTGCTGTGGCAAAACATTCCAGACTTTAAAGTCAGACTAACCTCAGTGAGATTCATTAAATGCTAATGCAAAAAGTGTGGAATGTTGTTCAGAAATTTAGTATGAATATGGGTGAATTTTTTAAATGTGTGTGTTAATTGAGGTTGGCTTGGTTAGCTTTCTTTGCGATGTAAATTTCGATACCTTCTTTAACATTCAATGATTTGCTTTTTTTTATTAGTGTGTAAATTTTTAGGTCTATGTGGATATCTGTTAAGTGGCGAGAGTTGTCATATATGTGTTCGCCGAATGCTGAGTGTTATATCTATGTGCGTTTTTGCATTCTTTGTACCTAGTGTGGAAATTATGTTTTGTCTCGCTGATGTACATGGCAATTTGGTTGATTCAGAAAAATGGTCTTTTCAGATTACATTTACCAATTTGTTTTTGTAGTGTGTTGTTTGTTCTGAATACTAGTATAAATCCCTCCTTTTTGAACACGTTAGCTATTTTGAATGTATTTTTATTCATGAAACTAAGAACCACATATTTATTGTTTCTGGGTGGGGGTTTGTTTATGTTTTTCCATTGTTTTTAATAGCCAGTCTACTGTGTTGGGAAGATGGTTGTTTTAAACCACAATTTGTTTTATTATTTGTATTCCGTTGTTAAAATCAGTTTTTGCTCATTGGTATAGTTATTGCTCTGTGGATATCTGTGGATTTCTAATTAAGTGGCGAGAGTTGTCATATATGTGTTCGCCGAATGCTGAGTGTCTGTTACATCTATGTGCATTTTTGCGTTCTTGTGCTAACTTGTGTTGGGTGATTAGAATCGTTCTCTATTGTATGTGATGTTTGAGTCGGTTTCCTGTATATCTTGTAAGATAGTTTCTTTATTTTGACTGATGTTGATGTCCAGAAAGTTGGTCCTCTCATTTGTTTCTGGTTCCATTATGAACTTGATTGCATTGTGTATCAGTGTGTTTAGTAAATGTTCTGCACTTGTGACATCATTATCATACATGCATATTACATCATCCACATATCTGCTCCATTGCATTATGCCATTATGCCTTTGTCTTTGTTCTCAATGCTATTTAAGGATATGTTCGCTGTTATTCCCAATAATGCTGAAGCCATGGCTAACTTTTTTTTGTGTGCGAATGTATTCTGTTACTATATGTTTTCTCTTTCAGGTAGTTTATTTATTTACTCAAATATAGTTTTGGCAAACTAAAGAGCCTAACAGTTATAAATTAACTGAGTCAAAACTGAAAAAAATAGCTTCAAATATTATCCAAAAAAACTTTCCATAAAGTTCACACTCTGCCCATTCTTATCACCGCCTCATTGCTGGAATTGAATAGCTGGAATACCATGACGAATCAGTTTGTCGGATACTAGTAGTTATCAGAACATGTATGAGGGGGTACCCAAAAATAACCGGAATAACTTGGCCGTGGGCGAAGCTTGTGTAGTATGCATTTCTCCCGCTAGACGTGCATAGTGCAACTCATTGCCAGTTCAGTGCTGCCTGCGTTGTCGACGTGGCTTGTTCTGTTCATCTGCAGTGATTGTTTTTGCTAGCGCTGTTTTGTTCTTGTTTTGTTTTTTATGACGGTAAGTTTAAGTGAACAACATACAAACCTTTTATTGGGAAGTTTTGAGAAGATTGCACAACAATGTTCATAAAAAAAGACCCAATTTGTGGCAGACAAGAGACTGGTTCGTCCACCATGACAACGCACCTGCACAAACAGCCCTCTCTGTTAGACAGTTTTTGGCTAAAGATGGCATGGTTCCGCTGCCCCACACCTGACCTGGTTCCGTGTGACTTTTTCTTATTTCCATCCATGAAAAGTGTCATAAAAAGACACCTATTTGATGACATTGAAGAGGTCAAGAAAAGCACGAGGGAGGAGCTGTCAGCCCATTCTAAAGATGACTACAAACAATGTTTCGAACAGTGGAAGCACCGGTGGGATAAATGTATTAGTTGTAATGTTATCTAACTCCTCAGCTACTTCCGACCAATATTCAAGCAGGCTGTTCTACTAGGCACGCACCAGTAATGCCATTTATCGGAGATGAGATGGAGCAGTAGAGACAAAGCACATCACAACTAATGATAATCCAGTAATGTTATTGTTGATCAATTTTATGGTCTTTCAATATTGTAGGCCTTCATATTAGTTTTTTTCCAACTGTGATATTACGATATCCTGTGTAAAAGGAGTCCTTCTTCCTCCTTTCATGATGTTCCTTCATGATTTTTTCTCATTTTGTAAGTCATTTTTACAATTTTCCTAGCCGTTACGAGCTGATGACCATGCAGTTCCCACCTCAAGACAGTCACGACAAAAAACACTACCATCACCAGTTAACATGATTGAACAATATTTCCATATTAACGATGCTCTGCATTGACATGGATTAAGCAATGAAAGTCTAAATTATGAATATCTTATGTTATCATAGCTGGCACGGTAAAATCGTGTAAGACATTAATTGCCAGAAACTGTATTATCTATAACTTTTGTTATGTAGTATTTATCGATATTACCACTACTAGCTTAGACATTTTGATAATCAAATTTCGGCCCTCCCCTAAGCTACCATTTTACCCAGCTAGAATAAAATTATTTATATCATAGACTGGAGTGCCTTATTCTATGATTTTATATATAATATCGGTTTTCATTCAATTTTGTTTGGCCATTTTCTTGTGGCTTGGCATTGATATTGCCTAACCAACAAAAGTCTAAATACATTAATATCTCTGTTATTATAGCCGGTACAGTGAAACTGTATAAAACATAAATGATCAAAAATTTTATTTATAACTGTTGTTGTGTAGTGTTTATCGATAGAACTAATAATAACATAGATGTTTGACAATTAAATTTTAGGTCTTCCTCTAAGCTTCCATTTCAGCCAGCATAAATAAAAACATTATTTAGTCTAGATTGTAGTGCTTTATTTCCTGGCTGTATATACCAATTTTCATTACATTCTATTAAGCTGTTTTCTTGTGATGCACATACATACATACATATACAGATAAAAATGGAGGGAAATTAAAAATTGCATTTCCTTCTTGCTGTGAATGCGGTGTTGGAGAATGCCATTCTTGTTTAATTCTGAGCAATGTACAGAAGAAACTCTTATTTTATATATACAGTGTAGCTAACAACCCATAGTCATGATTTTTGTCAACAACCAATAAAGACAGCTTACTTCGGTGTCCATCCAAGCAAGAATGAAGCCACATGCAAGAGTCTGTGCACGGGAATACGAACAGATGATTTGAGTGTTGCCGAGAAATACTGTAAGTTGTTGCCAACCTTGTCCTGAATAGAGGGATAGAGACTCATCACAACACCATGTTTAGTACTGCCACTACCACCATGACTAAAGTTCCGCTATCATCCAGCGCTTGGATGATCACCACTCCAGCACACACTCACGGGGTCACATGTCCCAGCACAGAATTCATCCCTCTGCTGCCACCATCACAACATATCTTAGCAGCTCCAGCCACACAGCGAAATACCGGGATCCCCATGAAACGCTCCAACTCTAATCCAACAAATTATTACACCACCGCCCGGAAACATCTTGTAGAAGCCTCCGCAACACCAGGACCATCTACATCATTAACCACCGCCACCATGGACACTCCGAATTCCCACTCTTCTCCAGAGCCCACTAACAAATTACTAACCTCCGCACTCTTCAGAAAACTCCCCAAGGCACCCATACATTTCTCCTGCTCAACCCTTCATCAGAATTCTGCCAGCCAAGAAACCCATCAGCATGCAGTGCCATGAGATAGCAGACATCCGTACGACATCTAATGGTGTAACTCTTAAAGTCAAAGGGGAGGACACCGCATGTTGTTTCACCCACACCATACGAGCCACCCAGTTAGGATCAGCATCATCCCTCAAGCCCTTGTCCACTCCCACCACCAAAACCTCTCCTCCACCCCCTCATCACAGCCTGTTCAATTGCGTTATCCAGGGAGTGGATCCAGATATTGCAGAAGACACCATCTTTTCTGAGCTGAATGCGGAGGGCATCCCCGTCTGAAAAGCCTTCTGTTCAGAAACTCGTCAGGACCTACCTTCACGGTGAGGGTCCTACTTCCCACTACTCTGGCCTTGGATAGGGTCATTGGTAGTGGGGTTTCCATCTTTTACCGCTACTACAGGGTGGAACCTTCCCACGCCGCAGATCCCCAATCAATCAATCAATCAATCAATCAATCCGTTGAGCCTGGTTTATAACCAACAGCACACTGCACTGCGGACATTGTTCAGAGCCGTATCCTACTTCCCTTTGCCCCAATATTCAATGAGGCCCCCCCCCCCCAAGTGCAACACCCTTGGTGAAACCCACCCCACGTACTCCTGTTAGTGAAATGCCGATCCTGAAAACTGTCGTGAATTAGTTGCTCCCATCCGTACCCTTGATACCCCCACCCAACCAACTCGCTCACTCTTTCCTCTGTAGACATCATTAGTTAGATTTATCACCATCTCCCTCTTCAACACCAATCCATTCCATTGCCCCATGGTCCTCGCCCAACTTCTAACTAAAAACTTACGTAAACTGTGACAGTTTGTCATAATGTGCATCTAAAAAGTCTTTGTATACACTTATACACCATGATCAATAAAAACTGAGGGTAAAATTTGTCTTCTTCTTGCACTGTGTTCTTGAAAAACCACTGCCTTCGTGATGTAATATACAGGCCATACCGATGACGTCACACAAAGAGGCGAACTGCTTCCTCCGTCCAACCCGTGTAATGCAAGGACGTAATGCGTCTGTACCTTTTGTAATTATGAAATATTTACAAATGTTGTATTAATATTACAGGTGAGATCACTAAAACCTGTAATCGCATCATAACTCGTAAGTCAGGTCTATGTAATTTTAGGAGAAGTAGGATTGAAGTGCGATCTACGCGGTCAAAGCTTCAGTGTTTACTCGTCAATGTGCCCAACAAATAATTATTATACATTAATACAAATATGGAGACAACAAACGTACAATAATAAATTTTAGTTCTATACCTCTAGATGGTCATAAATACAGTAGCTTTCTTAGTTCTTTTTTTTTTTTTTTTTTTTTTTTTTTTGACACTTCTGGCACTATCCTTCAAAGACTTTCTTGAAATCCTTTCTTCTGTACACACATTTGTATCATTTTTTGTTTAGGAATAGCCCATGTTTTCCCAAATATTAATGCACTGATCATCCAGATGTATTAGTTACTCCCGATTTTGCGTCGGTTGTGGGTTCGGATCCCACTGGTGTCCGGTTGGCCATTTTTGTTCTGTACTTAACATCTCTTCAACATGTACTAAATGTACGTTACACGACCTAATAGGTTGAAAGTCGGTTTCGATTACAATGCGGTCGTGAAAATTCAAGGACTCATTATCTTCAAAAAACATGCAATATACTTAAATATAAATTTTTGTCTCTCAATGGTCACAATTATCCTAAGAATGCCCCCAATCCTTATGGATTACATTCACAAGTACAACTTGTAACGTTCACTTAGCTCGCCTCAATCGATCAGCTGATTGGCTTGGCGCGCTTTCTACAGTACGGCCTGTATATTATGAAGGCAGTGGAAAAACTCATTAGCAGATCTCAAAATTAATGAGACTCATTGCATTTCTTTGTATAAATACATTAAGGCTCGTGACAGCTATAAGTGTGGGACCTTCCATAATTGAATTGAATTCGAGTTATGAATTATCGGCAGACCCTCTGCACCATCTGGAACTACCTTAGAGCCCACACCCACAGCCTGGGGCCATACCTGCACACTCCACCCATCCAAGTACTGGCAAAAGCTGAACACACTCCTTGGTCAATCTTCTATTCCTAGATATCCGATCATCCACTCTGGCGTTGCTCCAGCCAACACCGCGGAGAAACTGGAGATCTTCGCCCAGTACTTCAAACGTTGTTTCAACACACATGCTGACACTAACTTTGATATTTCTGACACTCGGCTCTACCTAAACCTAGCCTCCTCTCACCCGCTCACACCCTCACACACCATCTCCTAGATGATCCCACTAACCCGTCCAAAATCTGCTCCGTCCTCTCCCCCCTTGACCTGACAAGAACCTCCAAAAGCTCTCCCAATCCTACCTTTGGCAGTTCAAATCCGCCCATGATCCACACTTCCTCCACTTATATCGACAGACCCTTTGCACCATCCGGAACTACCTTGCAGCCCACACCCATCATTCCTGGGGCAATACCTGCACTACTCTCAACTCACTGCACCCATCCAATTACTGGCAAAAGTTGAACACTCCCCTTGGTCAATCTATTATTCCTAGATATCCGATAGTCCACTGTGGCATAGCTCCAGCCAACACCATGGAGAAACTGGAGATCTTTGCCCAGTACTTCAAATGCCGTTGCAACATGCATGCTGACACTAACTTTGATATTTCTGACACTCGGTTCTACCTAAACCTAGCCTCCTCTAACCCGTTCACACCCTCACAAACCATCCCCTAGACGATCCTATCAACCCATCCAAAATCTGTTTTGTCCCCTCCAAAACCCGTAACACTGCCCTGAACCTGACAAGAATCGCTATTACTCATCCGTCTAACCCCTCCAATCCTTTTCACCATGCTAGCCACATTCTGCACCTTTATACTCGGAACCGGCTTTTATCCTGCATTCTGGAAACATTCCATGATGCTCTTTTTCCCAAAATCCTGTAAATCTCCCTCAGACCTCAACTCCTAATGCCCCATCATCCTTATCACGGTCCTTGATAAAATCCTTGTTTGGCATCTACACACCATTTAATTCCCCTCCAAATTCGGCTTCTGTCCTGGCCCGTCCTGAGGCAGCTCTCTAAAGTTTGGTCCATAAGAATAGTGTATATCTGCTATCTTGCCTTGTTAGGTTACGCTTGCATTAAACTCACGTCTGTTAGGTTAACGCCCCTATGTCTGCACACGTAACTAGCGTGGCGTCATGTGAGGTTAAGCATGCACACATTGCCATTCATGTGAGGTTAATGCCCTTCTAAGGTTAATCCTGCAAATGCAACCAGCGTGACATCATGTGAGGTTAAGCCTGCACACGTGGCTAGCCACGGCCACTTTTGAAATCACCCGCGCTGTGACACCACAGCTCCATGAGAAGCAATCCTGTTCCCCAAAGTGAGGATGCCGCTGGACCATCCAATTTACACTACTCAGGGTATCAACTGCCTGTCGTAAGAGTCGACTAAATGGGGCCATAGGGTCTGTTAACTTGGAAGCGTGGGTTGGTGGAACACAGGACCCCTGGCATTCCTTCCACATCCTTGTGCCAGGCTCCTCTCTATCATCTGCCCCATCCGACCTACCTTGGTCAACTCTTGTTCATTTGCGACCCCGGCGGTATTGAGTTCCCGAGGATTGGAAGTCTTTCATTTTCACGCCCTTCGTAGCCCGTGTCATTCTTTGGCCGATACCTTCATTTTTCGGTCCCTTCCATTCTTCCCTTTGATTCATAGTAAGAGAGGATGGTTGCGCAGTTGTACTTCCTCTTAAAACAATAATCACTATCTGACACCGAGCTCGAAAAAACAAAGTGCCAGGTAGGAAATAGGAAACTAGAACAGGTAGTGTTTTTTTATTTTACGAGTGCTGTAAATAAAGTAGTGGCAATAGTTAATGAACTAACAAATATAATTGCATTACATTCATTCAGTGTAGTCAGCCACGAAGTCTACTACCTGTTGCCAAATGTCGGGAAACTGTAGAGGACCGTTGGCAAAGCGTTCTCTGTTGATGACAACGACGGAGCACCCTACTGCTCAGAGTACAGATGCCACGTCAGAAAATCGGTGGCCTCGGAGGGGTTCCTACAACTTCGGAAACAGGTCGAAGTCCTAAGGACTCATATCTGGTGAATACGGAGGGTGTTCCAAGAGTTCCAAATGCCACCGTTAAGACATTTCGTCTGTATGTGCTACATCGTTTGATGACCGAGACCAACCTCTACAGATAATTTTCGGACAGGCTATCGATGGTCTCTCACAGCTCCGCGCCCCTAACCGTACGGCCAACTCGCTCGGTGGAACAGGTAGATCATTTTAAGTATTCAGGATATGTATTCTCTCAGGATGATAACTTACTAAGTGAAAATGAATCAAGATGCAGCGGGCTAGCAGCTACAATTAACTATATTCTGTAAAAAGTGAGTGAGTGAGTTTTCAGATGAATGCACCTATCTTTACATCAGGCTGTTTTCAGACGGACTTTACTAGAAGTAATAGACATGAAGGTAGCTGGTAAAAAAAAAAAAAAGAAACAGGTGGAAACATTGCCAGGAGGGTACTCGGAATGAGGAGATAAAGACTAAGTTAGGATTAGACCCGATGAATTAAGCTGTACGTATCAACCGACTTCGGTAGTGAGGTGAATTGAGGAGAATAATAATTAGGTCTGCAGGTGATCAATTTCATCTTCGGTTCCGTATTGACTTAAATATATTTAAATATTCTTAGTAGGAATTTACATATATTGTCCACGTGTTCAATACAATAAAGTATTAGCCTACCTCTTAAATGGCCTGCATAATCATTATGTCTAAATACATAGTGGGAAATGAAGCTGCAAACGAAGCGGTACTTTTACCTCCAAGACCTATGAATGTACCTGCTAAAGATATTTGTTCTCAGTTACGTCGAACCATTTAGGCATTCTGGGAATCGGAGTGGCTAGCTATCCGAACTCCCAACAAGCTGAGAGCAATTAAGAAGACAACTACCGTGTGGCAGTCCTCTTTCCGGCCTTCACGGAGAAAGGCCATAGTATTATGTAGTCTGAGGATAGGTCATAGACGATCTAAGTATTCTCATCTGCTAAAGAGGAAAGACACCCTAGTGTGTTCTTGTAGCGCCGACTTCACCGCGGCCCACATCCTCGGAGTGCGCGGATTTTTCTGGCATAAGAGAGTCAGGGATTTTTACCTGGATCTGAGGGCTGGTTCGAGGTCCACTGTCTACAGTCCGCGCACCTTTTAGCGATATTACTTTGTACGGGGGTGAGGAGTAAGGAGGGAGCTCTCCCGGTTCCGGTTATACTGCCAACTGAATGGATTTGAAATCTGAATTGAATAGATAATGTGATCGATCGATATGAATTTTCTATACAGTTATTATCTTACACCAACAACTGTGTCCCACACACATTATATAACATTCCCGATGCGAATCTTGTTCTCAGCATGAATTCTATAGTTTGGCCAGGACGAATAGAAGTGCTGTATAAACAGCAACAGTACTAGTACGTAAAGTGTACGCCAGATGTCACACAGCGATGCATAAGCGATTCATAGTTTGTGTTTCGAAGGTTGCCAATACGAATCTCTAAGATACCCGATGTCGACCTATTCAGCACTAGCGTGTCCATGTATCGCTAAAAGGTGCGCGTACGGTACATGGTTACAATTGAGAAGTTATCTTACGGCGAGATGGCGGGCCCGGTCTAGAAAGCCAAGAATAACTTCCGAGAGGATTTGTCGTGCTGATCACACGTGCTGAGCAGCGGTCGCTTGGTAGGCCATGGCCCTTCGGGGCTGTTGCACCATGGGGTTTCGGGTTTTTATGCTCCAGTGCGAATGGTTCAAGTAAAACGTCAACGAGCTGATTGGTTAACCGCAGAAATCAAAGATCTAATGGCTCGACGTGACTGTTCTTTCAGTATTTCAAAAAACAAAACTGACGAGTCCTTCAAAGGATATAGAAATCTAAGAAATAAAGTTACGCAGTGAGCCTCTGTGGCTCAGGCGGCAGAGCTCCGACCTCTCGCCGCTGGGTTCCATAGTTCATATCTCGGTCACTCCATGTGAGATTTGTGCTGGACAAAGCGGAGGCGGGACAGGTTTTTCCCCGTGTACTCCGGTTTTCTCTGTCCAATATCATTTCATTCCATCTGTCAGCCATTAATCATTGCCCCAGAAAAGTGCGACAGGCTTCGGCAGCCGGCACAATTCCTATCTTCGCCGGTAGATGGGGGCTTCATTCATTACACTCCTTACCCAGTCGAATGACTGAAAACAGGCTGTGGATTTTTCAAAGTTACGCAGTCAGTCAGAGATGCTAAGATACGTAATGACGCAGTACTGTATTTAGATAGTCTCAGCACAGGTTTCATTGCCCCCTCCACCCACACCCCATCATTCAGATAGTTCTGAAATGCTTGATCTAATCTTGGATGAAATCCTTCCCGTAATAACGCACGTTTACAATTACTGGTTGACAACTCAACATTCCTATCACAATGGAAGCGTGTAACTGTTCATTCCATTCCTAAAGTCACAAATCCCACCACTTTCTTGGATTATTGACCCATTAATATCATATCGTCGTTGCCGGGACGAAACCTCCTATGTGATAATATTTTTGGAGATATACTGACCTGCAGCACATACGTTATGAAGAGCGAGAATGCCTTGGCAATATGCACTCAATATTGCACTTTATATGACAGAACCTTACCGGCCAAAGTTCTAATCTAAAATATTTCACATAGGAGGTTTTGTCCCGGCAGCGACGATATAATAATAATAATAATAATAATAATAATAATATCGGCTTTTAGGAGACGCGGAGGTGCCGGAATTTAGTCCCGTAGGAGTTCTTTTAAGTGCCAGTGAATCTACCGACACGAGGCTGACGTATTTGAGCACCTTCAAATACCACCGGATTGAGCCAGGATCGAACCTACCAAGTTGGGATCAGAAGGCCAGCGCCTCAACCGTCTGAGGCACTCAGCCCGGCTGATATCATATCATATATCAGCTCTCTCCAAAGGTCTTGAACGAATCATCCATGATCAAATGTCAGGCATTGTCTATTAGACCATCTGCAGTCGGGTTTTAGACCCAGTCATAGTACTTTAACAACCTTTCTTAAAGTCACAGAAGACATTAGAAGTTCTTGTCTTGTCTTGCGGATATTTATTTGGGATTCAAAAAATTCTTTCCCAGTCACAAGATCATTAATATATTACACTTATATCACCAAAAGCACACGATTACATCACTAATGCCCGATTTTAGCATGATCACACGTAGATAGATGCACTTAAAGAAGAAAAATTATATCGGGTATGAGGAGGTTCATGGAGGTATTACATTCGGTACTGAGCAGGGACACAAAGAACTTAGTAAGCTGGAATAGGAGTAACGTGTTACACTGTACAAGATCGGAAAGTAATAAAAACCTTGAGACAGTATCTACTCACCATGGACATTTAGAAGTGCCACCTCCCAAACATGTCGGAACAAAACAACTGAAAAACTAAATCATAATTATAATTTGATGTGAGTGTTATCAAGGTACTAGTTTAAAATAGTAATGATCGTAGGCGAAGGTTGGTGCAACAAAACTGAAAGTCGTGTAGGGAAAGATACTTGAACTTTGAGTAATTTCTGCATTAAAATGGGCATTAGAAGTTCTATGGATAACAGGAAAGTAACTCTAATGTCTGTAATCGATTTCAGTCGAGCCAATGACAGCGTAGATCATGATATACTCTTCTCAAAGTTCAGAAACCTCAACATGGCTAATGACACAGTGTAGTGGTTCCGTTCTTACGTCAGAAATAGGTATCAGAGTGTAATTTTGGGAAATAGTTCATATTCCTGGAGTGAAGTCACTTGGGGAGTTCCTCAAGGTTCTCTGCTTGGCCCATTATTATTTTCGATATTTATCAATGACACTTCTGAACCACTAACAACCTCTAGTTATAATATTTATGTCGATGATCTGCCTGTTTACAAACATTCTGACCCATGTAACATCTCGGAAACCATACTAGAACTCAATTCTGAACTGCCGTTGCTTTGTAATTGGGCTATACAAAATGGGCTCAGTCAGAATCAACCCTGAAAAAATCCAGATCGTTATAATAGGTCAGTAAAAAAACCGTAACTGATATTAAGAAGTGGGAATCTACCTGGCATTGAGTTATATGACAACAAAGTTGCACTGAATAAAGCAATAACAAATCTTGGAATTATGTTTGATGAAGGCCTCTCGTGTGCAGAGCATGTAAAATATACTTGTTCAAAAGTGTATCGATCCCTCCATCAATTTCAAAGATACAAAAAAATCTACCTCTAGCAACAAAAATTAACTTCAGAGACTCATTAACTCACCACCCGCCCCCACAACAGGAACATCCTGTCCATCCACGCACACGCCACCAAACGGTACTCATTCACAGAAGGTGCTGCGCGGGTCTGGAGCTCCATACCAGACGAGTTACAGAGCCTGATATCGGGCTCGTCATTCACAAACCAGTATAAGAAATATTTAATCGCCATTTAAACTGCGACTGTCATTGCCGGTAATTTGTTATTACGATTATTATTATTAACGTAATCAAATTCCTACCACTGCAACATTTACTGTATGTTAAGCGTTCATTCTTAAAATTATTTCCTAGCTACTTTAATTGTTTAATGTAGTTGCCAAACTTGGTTTAGTGTATGAGAACGTTTTATAGGCTTAACTCCGCCAAACAAAACAAGGCAAATACATAAATAATGGACTAGTCCATGGAAGGCAAGAAAAATAGAGGGAGACGAACGCGACGAGGGTTAGACTTAGTTCTTTGTACCCCGTAGAAGGCTATAAATACAATATAGCCTAGTGAGTGATTCTGTCGACAGCAAAACCACACTTTTAAAAAAAAAAATACAATTTGCCTTATGTCGCATCGACCCAGATAGTTATTATGGCAACAATGGGAGAGGAAAGGGCTAGGAGTTGGAAGGAAGCGGCCGTAGGGTGCGTTTGCTGAAGCGATCGGTCTTGGGGCATGTTGTAGTGATTTGCTTACGTTGTGTGCAGGAAGCATACCGAGTGTTGCAGCGATGGGCACCCAGTGTTTTAGGAAGTCTAATTCGGACAAAGACAGCTAAACTGATTTAAATAACAAAACGAGCTCTGCTACGCCACGGCACTGACCGACCTCAATCCGACCTTCTATTGTGCAAGTCTCCTCAGCCTCCCTCTGCTTTCTATGAATATGACTTGCATAACTGAAGGAAAAACTGTTGTCTTTCAGAAGATTACCTTTTTCGCAGTTCCAAGCATTACCTTACGCAACTCGAATCAACTGGAATTATCTGCGATTACATAACCAGTACCAAAACTTGGCCTGCACATAGATCTCCATTCTGCAATTAAGAGGTAAACTAATTGATATGGATAGGCCCCTACATGTCAGGGAAATGGCGTCCAGGGTATTTTTCTATGTATCAGCTGCATTTGTGCGTTGTTGGACTTCGAATTAATAATAAGAATCTTTTCACTTTTCCCAGACTGTGGTGGGGTCGCGGGTTCAATGTGTGTCGCACATGTGTTCCTGACCCAGATTTATTTTCCTTTTTCTATTGCTTTTATTGTCGCACCAACTCAAGACATGTCTTACGGTGACAATGGAATAGGATAAGGCTAGTACTGGGAAGGAAGCGACCGTAGCCTTTAAGAGCCGTTTCACACAGTCGACCAGTCGCCAGCAACCAGTTGTTAGACCACCAAAACCACAAGCGACCGCTCAAGGGGACCAGTGCAGACAAGAGTCCTCAGCCTCAGTAGTTTGAGAGCAATCATGCGGTGTGGATGTCGAGGAGATCACTATAGTGATAATACTTCGTTCCTCCAATAGACACAGGAAAAATAAAAATAGAAAATGGGTGCACTCTTTGTTGCGAAGAACATCACAGCGAAGGAATGTTTTCGTTGCTTTTTGTATTGACCTCAGGAAACACGAAGATAAGTTTTTAATTTTGTGAGAATGTCCGTGAAACTTTACAAAGGTGAAAAATGAGAGTATCCTCCTATTCAATACAATAAATATTACGTCATTAGACGGAGTAAACAAATTCAAACAGGTTTCGGCTCGTTTGAGTCATCTTCAGTGAAAAATGACGGGGGTTTGAAATAATTTACATAATATAAGTTGAAAAAATGCTTTAAAAAACATAATGAAGGAACAAATGAAAAAACAAACAAAAGAGAGCCTAGACGGAAACAAAATTAGCACAAATATACAATATCTACATCAGTATGCGGAGCAAAAAACAACTCACTGCGACAAAATTCGGTGAAAAGGTGTTAATTTAAAGTAATAATTGAAAGTAAAAACTGTGTTAACCTAAGAAAACAAAGGAATGAAAAAACAAATGATGCAGATGGAAATGAACAATAGTAGCACATGGTGAGGTTGTGGACCTCATAGTTTACAAAATATTGTTTAGTAACAATAACAAAACAGGTTGAAATCACTGTCGAAAATCATCCTTGTAGAAACCCATCACATTAAATTGGTCAGGAGGGGGGCGAGCGGGAGCAAACATTTTTGAGAAACCAAGCCTGACATAACGTGCAGACGAAAAGCCTGTGACAAGAAAAAAACACCAATGAAATTTAAAGCTTTAGAAACAGCAGCATTTTCAATATCTTCTCAAACTAGCGGTCCCTTTCTTGATTATTGTTTCATAATGTTGGCTGGTGTCTTGCCTTATTATAAAGGGTCGGAAGGGCCGCGATATAAAATTGAGAAGCTGTGTTAGGTAGAAGACAGATGCATAGTAAACTGTGAGTGATCTAGTGGAAACCGTCAATGAAGTTCTAATCTGTAATTTGAGAGGGCAACCACCTGCTAAACACCGTAAGTTTAAGCTTTCTTCACACACATTCTACACTTTTTACTTATCACCCCACGTTTCTCACACAACCTAATTTTTCCATTACAGATCCATCGCAGTTTTTTGCTCCGCTTATTGATGTAAATATTGTATATTTGTGCTAATTTTGTTTCCGTCTAGGCTCTCTTTTGTTTGTTTTTTCATTTGCTCCTTCATTATGTTTTTTAGCATTTTTCAACTTATATTATGTAAATTATTTCAAACCCCCTCATTTTTCACTGAAGATGACTCAAACGAGCCGAAACATGTTTGAATTTGTTTACTCCGTCTAATGACGGAATATTTATTGTATTGAATAGGAGGATACTCTCATTTTTCACCTTTGTAAAGTGAAAACCGTCAATACGGAATGATTCTAATATCTTGTAATGTCCGTGAAATCTTTCGATGAATTGTTGAGCGTCTTAAGACCATCAAGTACTTGGTTAGATACCAACATGAGACTGTTCATATCCGTTGAGGTTAAGCTATGTTTGACTTTGACGTGCCATTTCAGATTTAAAAAAATATTAAATTAAACAAATCAACGTACGTGAATTATTCGTTGCATTCCAAACTAAATGCCGATTAAAGGTTGACAAGTTGTTATACCGCATACAAGAACATAAACACAAGCAGCATCAAACGAACTGTTTGAAAGAAATTAACTAACAAAACAAGAATGACAAATGTATTATCGAAAATTAAAACAAGTCCACATAACCACCGGAATGTCTTGTGTCATCAGAGGGGGATGTTCATCCTAAATTCTTCGTTGTCGACCTGGAGAAGGAGATTTGTAATAACCGGTGTAATTATATGCAAATTATTCACTACCCATGACGTAGAGGGATATGCAAGTGATCTCGAATGTAGGGCGTTTTGTATAGTTTGCATTATTCAATGAACGAAACTGGAGAAAACATGAGCCAATAAATATGTCAATTCTCTGAGGTTGGTCTCCCGTGCGTCGGTCACTTCTTTTTGTCGACAGCCGCCGTTAGTCGTGGTCGCCCTCGTGTACTTACCTTTCCTATCTAATGGTCGTCCAAGGACTCGTCGACAGCATGAAACGGCTCTAGGGGGAGATGTGACCAGTCAGCAGTCAAAAAATAGAAATTTTGAAAATTGTTTTCTGAATTAATGCCATTTTCTGTTCATTGCGTTAAAGTTTCAACCTTGTAGCTCAGTGGGAAGTATGTTTGAATTACCTTGTTGTCAATTAAGGATCACGCAATTAGCAACTCTAAGCAGTGCTTTCTAAACTTTCAAATTTTCACCACATAGGTACACTTCCTCCTCAAGCTGTAAGAGCTAACGCTTTGAAATTTTCAGTTATTTAAATAATGAGTTGGTAGATGGTATTTTGAAGAATTGTATACTTGTAGTCCGTTGAGGCTAGCCCACTGCGACCGGGCTTGCGTGACGTAAATGCGGGCAGTTTACGTACCAAGTGTACGTCACAGTGAAGCGAGAGAGTGAAGGCACTTGGCAGAAAGGGAACGGTGACGTTCGATTGTCATTACAAATGAGGCACGGTATTTAAGGGAAAAAACGCTACATTCGCAAGAAAACCGAACTTTTCAAGATATTCCTGTTTGATTTTTAGGAGATGTATTGTGATATTGTACTGTTTTCCTGTTTCTAAAACTTAAATCATCTTTTTTTTTTTCTTTTTTGAATTGGTCCCAGATTAATGTCAAAAAGAAGAACCTCAGCGAAATCGAAAAATTAAAAGAAAGATTCCTGAAAAAGGCCTTATGTATTACAAAGTATACACCCTGACGCCTGGGATATGTACTCGTTAGAGAGTCCTTCTACATTGAAGGTTTGAGATATGAGCTATTCCTACGATCAACAGAAACATACCAGATTCTCCGAGAAATTTCAGGAAAAAGGGAGGAAATATTTTCTGAGTTTTACGCTACAGATGCAATGATCAATAGAGAGTGGATAAAAGCCAATTATGCATGTGTCTTAACACATCATGACGCGCTTTGCGGTTCATGGTTTTTCATCACTGTATGTGCACGAGAGACATCAACCAGACTAACTGTGCATATGCAAACTTTATGGTAACCCATGCGACAGAAATCACGTAATGACATGTAAGCGTAGAGAAATGTCTCTGACGAAATTCTGTGAAAGTGCTTATGTTTTAAGATTTTTTACCCTACTCTGCTTATGCATAGTGTGCGAAATTACATTAAATTAAAAAGACTTAAATCACCAGAGACATTTTACCTTAACCTACATTTTCATAACTCTTCTTAACGTTTAAGATAAATGTGCATAATTTAAGGGTGAAAAATATCAGTCTGATACCTTCAGTAGTTGTTGTGGTACAATACCTATTTCAGGACATAAAAGGAACTTTTGTCCATTGAAATGATACGGCGTATGGCTTTTAGTGCCGGGAGTGTCCGAGGAGAAGTTCGGCTCGCCAGATGCAGGTCTTTCGATTGACGCCCGTAGGCAACCTGCCTGTCGTGATGAGGATGAAATTATGATGAAGACGACACATACACCCAGTCCCCGTGCCAGCGAAATTAACCAATTATGGTTAAAATTCCCGACCCTGCCGGGAATCGAACCCGGGATCCCTGTCACCAAAGGCCAGCGCCGCTAACCATGTAGCCATGGAGCCAGACTTTTCCATTAATGATGTTTTACTATATATAGTAATAAACAAGTTACAGGATGATGAGCGACTGAAAAAATTATCTCGGTAATGTTGTGATATGGGCAAAAGACAATTTGATGGTAAACGAGTTGAAAAGTCAGGTTGTAAGTTTCACCTAGAGGAGAAGTCCCCTCAGTTTTAATTACTGTTGATGGGGCGGAAGTACCTAGTCGGGATCACAGTACTATTCACGCAACTTCTAGTGATAGATGGACACCCTAGTACTGATAATGTGTGTGATGGCTTAAGATAATAAAGGTTTAGAAAATTCATATCGATCGATCATATTATCGATTCAATTCAGATTTAATTTCCATTCAGTTGGCAGTATTACCGGAACTGGGAGAGCTCCCTCCTTACTCCTCACCCCGGACAAAAATCTATCACTAAAAGGTGCGCGAATTGTAAGTACTTATAGGTGTTAATATAACGAAATATTATCTTCATTGGGGGAATCACATAAACGGGACTATAAATATTATGGTTTTGAGGATTTTTAGTAAGGATGTAAAGGAGAGCGCATTTATCACTGGTACGACCACAATTGAAAGAGCCTCCGTGGCCAGATACAGGTCATTCGATTTGACGCCATCTGGCTGCTTGTCCCAAGTCACATACCACCCCCAAATCTTGGAAGAAAAAAGCATTGATTAGGGAATACAATAAGATCTTAGAAAACCCTGGACTGGCCTCAGAATCAACAGACTTCTTTCAAGACATCCTCCTCTCACACTTGGAAATAATCCCACTAGATTTAACATCATTGATTCCTGGAGAATAGAATAGCTTCAAAATGCTCCAGAAACATGTTAGCTGTTACTTTGCATCTCTGAGACGGTCCGTGGGTTTGATCTACCTCGCAAGGTATGGACAACACTCAATCGGTTGAGAACAGGGCATGGAAGATGGTGTGACTCACTCTTTCAGAGGGGGGTGCAATCCTCACCCGCATGTGACTGCGGCATACCACGGCTGACCATTCAACATATTAGGGAAGACTGCAGAAATAGAGCTTACGGAGGTTAGTATGAGGAATTCCTAATGGCAACCCCCAAATTCCATCAGATACATCCAAGAACTAGATGTTTCTTTATAATATAGTGATGAATGTAATTATGTTTCTCAGAATGTACCGTATCCAAAAAGCCGTGCACTAAATATTTCTATCTTAAGAAAGTTGTGGGAAAAGAGAAAGAAACGTAAAATAAAAGGTTCAAGGAACGTAACCATGATCGGGTTTGGTACAACATTTAAGGAATTACATCTTCCTGGTCAAGATTGCTCATGGCAGTCGATAATATTCAACTACTGTAATGCATGTGGACGAAATACTGATTCATTTTTTGGAAGTGGAAATAGCACCTTTTGAACAGACAATCCTCAATTAGAGTACAGTATGGTTCCAGTGTATGGGACCCTCACCAGGATTACTTGATTCGAGAACTAAATAAAATCGAAAGAAAAGCAGCACAATTTATTCCGGGTGGGGGGGGGGGTCGGTCGAGGTAAAGTAATAGTGTTATGAAAATATGGCAAACTTAGTGCTGGGAAGACTTTGGAGTAGGAGACGAACAACTGCTCGACTAAGCAGTAGGCCTATATTTCGAGTTGTCAGAGGAGAGATGGCGTGGAATGACATTAGCAGACGATTAAGGTTGAGTGGTGGTGTTAAAAGTAGGAGAGGTCACAATATATAGTACGTATTCAAGAAAAAGTGGGGCAAATATTTGTTTGTAGGAAGAGGAGTTAGGGATTGGAATAATTTACTTTTCCAACTTCTTATTTATCTGTTTACTTTTTTGTTTAAGAAATTATTAGGTAAGCAACCGATAGTACGAAATCTGTCACCAGTGTGACTGCCCTAAATGCAGATAAATCGTGATTGATTGATTGATTGATTGATTGATTGATTGATTGATTGATTGATTGATTGATTGATTGATTGATTGATTGATAATTAAGGTACAGCCAACGAACACAAGGTAATATAGGGTCCCCAATGTGGTGCCGGAGTTGAAGCCAGCGGACACGCTGTAAATAGATGCACTGTATTTATGTCCACCCTTAAATCCTGTTTACTAATATCATACCTATATTTTATTTGATGTAAGTTTTCTATGCGTTGTGTGGCTGAGGGAATGAGCTATGCCGTCTACCTTTATTACTTTCCGCAAGTACTGCAAGCAAATCAAAGGTTAATATTGATTCTCTTTATTTTAGCCATTTGTTGTGAGAAATACGTATTTTGTCTCTTTTTTACTTTACAGGAGCGGAGTGTCCTTAAAATTACTCCCAAGACTTTAAATGTTAGACTATCTGAATCGTAAGGTAATTGCTTACAGAAAAGAAAATTATTACACCAGAAAAAAAGAGGTGAATGAAGAGGATGATGCTGAACGAAGCACTATTATAGATAGTTTTAAGGTTCTAGTAGCTACAAGTAATTGCAAAGAATTTGGAAATTTATTGATCATCTCCGTTGGTAAATTATTTCAATCACTAACTCCCCTTCCTATAAACGAATATTTGCCCCAATTTGTCCTCTTGAATTCCAACTTTATCTTCATATTGTGATCTTTCCTACTTCTGAAAACACCACTCAAATGTATTCGTCTACTAATGTCATTCCACACCATCTCTCCACTGACAAGTGGGAACATACCACTTAGTCGAATAGCTTGTTTTCTGTCTCCAGAAGTCTTCCCAGCCCAAACTTTGCAACATTTTAGTAACGCTACTCTTTTGTCGGAAATCACCCAGAACAAATCGAGCTGCTTTTCTTTGGATTTTTTCCAGTTCTTGAATCGAGTAATCCTGGTGAGGGTCCCATACACTGGAACCATACTCTAGCTGCGGACTTACCAGAGACTTGTATGCCTTCTCCTTTACCCTTACCGCAACCCCTAAATACTCTCATCACCATGTGCAGAGATCTGTACTCTTTACTTACAATCCCATTTATGTGATTACCCATATGAAGATCTATCCTTATATTAACACCTAGGTACTTACATGATCCCCAAAAGAAATTTTCACCCCATCAACGAAGTAATTAAAACTGAGAGGACTTTTCCTATTTGTTAAACTCACAACCAGACTTTTAACCCCGTTTACCATCATAACATTGCCTACTGCCCATCTTACAACATTAGCCTCTCTTGATCATTTTGCAGTTTATCACAATCTTGTAACTTATTTATCACTCTATACAGAATAACATCATCCGCAAAAGCCTTATCTCTGATTCTACTTCTTTACTCATATAATTTATGTATATGTAAGAAAACATAAAGGTCCAATACTACTTCCTTGAGAAATTCCCCTCTTAATTATTACAGGGTCATGTAAAGCTTCGCCTAGTCTAATTCTCTGAGATCTATTTTCTAGAAATATAGCCACTCATTCAGTCACTCTTCTATCTAGTCCAACTGCACTCATTTTCGCCAGTAGTCTCCCATGATCTACCCTATCAAATGTCTTAGATAGATCAATCGCGATACAGTTCATTTGACCTCCTGAATCCAAGATATCTGCTATATCTTGCTGGAATCCTACAAGTTGAGCGTCAGTGGTAGAACCTTTCCTAAACCCGAACTGCGTTCTATCGAACTAGTTATTAATTTCGCAAACATGTCTAATATAATAAGAAATAATGCCTTCCCAAAGCTTACATGCAATGGATGTCAAGCTGAATGGCCTGTAATTTTCAGCTTTATGTCTATCACCCTTTCATTTACACAGGGCCTACTATAGAAATTCTCCATTCATTTGGTAAAGCTCCTTCAACCAAACAATAATTGTCTTTAGTATATCCCCCGAAATCTTATCATTTCCAGCTGCTTTTCTAGTTTTCAACTTTTGTATCTTACTGTAAATGTCGTTGTTATCATACAACCTGTAACAATATAGTTCAGTGAATTAAGTCAGAACGGTCGATGCGGCAACACTGGCGACACACAACGCCCCACCTGCGTGCAGATTTTGACCACCTGCTCCCAACGTTGTTCAGTTGAGCATCGTCTGTGTGCCGTGTAAGACCTGTTTGACACAGTGCGTATTTAGTTCGTTGGTTCTGAACTGCGAACAGGAACATGAACGACCAAAAAATCAATGCATAGTTTTGTTTTAAGCTTGGCAAGACACCGAAAGAAACGCATGCGATGCTGGTACGTGTTTATGAAAATCAAGCACTGTCCTTGAAAAGTGTGTGTACGAGTGGTTCGCCCGTTTTCGAGGAGACCGGGAAAGTGTTTCTCACAACCCCTGTAGCGGAAGACCGGCGACCGCCGTCAGTAACGAAAACGTTGAGAAGTTGAGGACATTAATCACGAACGATCGGCGATTAAATTTGCGCATGGTAGCGGATGAACTGCAGATTAACCGTGAATCCGTGCGACAAATCGTTACCTAGAAGTTAGAAAAAAGAAAAACATGTTCTCGCCTTGTGCCACATTACTTGACTGACGATCAGAAGCAGGCACGTTTAGAGGCTTCACAGGATTTTGTCGAAACGGCGGTTGCGACACCAAATTTCTTGAACTGTATTCTCACTGAGAATGAAACCTGTTGTCTCAGGTATGACCCTGAAACGAAACGGCAAAGCATGGAATGGAGTTCTCCGGAATCCCCTCGTCTGAAAAAGGTCAGAGCCGAAAAGTCACGCATCAAAACGAAGCTCATGACCTTTTTCGATATTCAAGGGATTATCCACAAGGAATTTCTTCCTGAGGGAACGACGTTGAATGCTGCACGGTACAATGAAATTTTGACCCGTTTCATGAAACGTCTAAGCAGGGTACGACCCCAGTACGCACAACAAGGTTCATGGTTTTTTGCCCATGACAACGCTCGCCCACACACAACCAATATCGTCAAACAGTTCATGGCAGGAAAGGGAGTGGTGCAACTTGAACATCCCCCATACTCGCCAGATCTCAATCCTCCAGATTTCTTCCTATTCCCACGACTCAAAATCGCTTTGATTAGAAAGAGATTTGACGATATTCCTGACATCCAACGAAACGTGATGAGGCTTTTGAACACCATCCCAAAGGAAGCCTTCTTGCAAAGTTTCCAGGACATGCATCGCCGATCTCAGCAATGCATAGTTAGGGGGGGGGGGGGAGGGCACTGTTTCGAAGGACAGTAAGGTCACTGTCGTGCATTGTTCATCTGTGTTGATAGTACAGGACTATTCTCTGAACTTCATTGTCACAGGTTGTAGGTAAATTTTTAATGCTTATTTAGTATTACTCACCTCTTCTATCTGGAAATGATCCTGGTAACCAACAATCTTTACATACTGCTGATTGAATATTTCTGCCTTTTGAAGATCCTCGCATACACACTCCCCTTGTGCATTAATAATTCCTGGAGTGTGACAGCAAATAATGATCAATGTAATGTTTTTGATCAATTTTATGAGCTTTCGATATTGTAGGCCTTCATAATAAGTTTTCTTCCTACTCTGTGATATTAGAGCACCTAATGTAAACAGAGTTCTCCCTTCTTTCATGACTCCCTCTTGTCTTACTCTTCAAGTGATCGTTATTCTTCAAGGAATCGTTCTTGCATGACTTTTTTCTCGTTGTTATCATCTTCACAATTTTCCTTGTCGATATGGACCAATGACTTCGCGGTTTTTCGCCTTAAGACAATCAGTACAAAATCCATCGCCAGTTAACACGGTTTAACAACACTTGAATGTTAGAAATGATCGGCGTTGATATGGACTAAGCGACAAATGTGTAAATTCATGAATTCTGTTATAGTCGGTACGGTAAAACTATTAAGACACAAATGATCGGAAATTGTATTTTCTGTAACATTTTTTACGTAGTAGCTTTTTTTCATAGGACCGATGGCAAAGGTATTTAGAAGAAGATAGAAGATATGTATTTCAATAATTAATTCCAACGAGCCAAAGGCTCATACAGAGGAATTGTACAATGAATAATATATTCATTGGCGGATCTACAAACTCTGAATACTTACAATGATATAATCAGGTGACTTAAACAGTAAAAGTAGAGACATCAAAACAGAAAGTGTAAAAAAATAAAAATAAAATACCATTCTATAATTCCTTAATTATACTTAGATACTTAAAATACTTAGTATTACAAGTGAGTAACAATGCAACAGGATTGACAAAGCGGGGCAAGTGTTTGTTTTAAACATTACATATTTACAATTCACCTATGAAGTATCTATTCCATAAATTTTCCTTTGCCTTTCGTTTGAAAGTTATTAAAGTAGGGGCAATTTTTACATCAGCAGGAAGTTTGTTGTATGCTTGAATTGCTGAGAATTTACAACTGTTCTTCCCATACTTAGAAGAGTGGATGTGATACAAGGCCAAGTCATCTGCATTTCTAAAAAACCTGTGGTTGTCTGAATTTGTTATTAAAGTAGTGTTGTGAAATATTATGTTTCTTTTTATTGTATAGATTAGTAAGACAGAATTAAGCTCTGTAATTATGCTGAGAGGTGGGATTTTGGTCTGAGTGTATAGGTCTTTTACTGGGGTGTATAATGGTAAGTTAAATATGTTCCTTATTGCCCTGTTCTGTATCACCATTAGTTCATTCAAGGAAGACTTTATACAATGTGACCAAATTACACATAAGTACTGTAAGTGGCCATGTACTAGTGAATAATAAATTTGTAGAAGGAGGTGTTTAGGGATTAAATATCCAAGTCTTTTTAGTAACCCAGCAACTGGGGCGATTTTCTTAGTTATGTATTCAACATGGTCATTCCAGGTCAGGTTCTCATCAATAATTAATCCAAGATATTTCACTTTATTTACTTTTTCTATTTCCATATCATGTCCTGCTGCATGTTTTCTAAAACTGTGTCCTTACACTAGCCCGTATATAAGATATTGGTGTCATCAGCGTATAGTGTGATATCGCCATTTAGATTACATGATGAAATATCATTTATATAAATGAGAAATAAAATAGGACCTAGTATGGACCCTTGTGGGACACCATGGGTTACATACTTGGCAGAGCTTGAGTAATTATTCACAGTAACAAGTTGCTTTCGTCCTGTTAAGTAATTTTGAAACCAATTCAGCGCAAGGCCACGCATTCCAGTCTTTTCTAATTTTCTTAAAAGAATACTATGATCAACAGTATCAAAATCTTTGGTAAGATCAATAAATAAGCCTGCTGCAATGTTGTTGTTATCTACAGTGGATTGTAACATTGTAATGAGATCAACAGTAGCTACTTCGGTACTAGACCTCTCCCTGAAGCCATATTGCCCCTTATAGAAAAAAATATTTTTGTTCAGAAAAGCCAAAAGTCTTTTCTTCACAACAGTTGCAATAATTTTGGAAACAATTGATAAAATCGAGATTGGCCTATAATCATTTGGATTTAGTCTATTCCCTCCCTTAAACACAGGGATCACTTTAGCTATCTTTAGTTTATTTGGTATTATACCGGTAGTCAGGGACTCGTTAATGATCTCTACGAGTAATCCTATTATAGGGTCCTTTGCTTTTTTAATAGTGAGGTAGTAATGTCATCTATTCCGCATCTATTCATACTTTTAATGTTAGATATGATTGACTTTACTTCTGCTACATCCGTTGGGTACAGGTAAAGGGATTCAAGACTAGTAAATTCACTGAAAGTCACAGTATTATGTTCAGGAATACTTAGAGCTAGGTTTTTGGCAATGTCTATAAAAAAGGAGTTGAATGAGTCACACAGAACCTGTTTATCAGTTATTACTTTGCCTTCAGTTTCAAGCGAGGTACACGAGACATTCGTTACTTTTTTATTATGAATGATTTCGTTCATTAATATCCATGTCTGTTTTGGATTGTTATTATGAGATTTGAAAAGGTTTGAGTAGTAGTCATGTTTGAGTCTTCTTTTTAAGTTAGTTACTGTATTTCTACACCTGCAGTATTCTTGTCTCAGAAGCATGTTATTCTTGTGAGTAGGATGTTTGAGTTTTGCATGCAAGCAGTCTCGTCTCTTTATAAGGGTAAGAAGATCATTAGTAACCCACGAAATTTTCCTAGGTTTGTTTGTGCCCTTTAATGTTGTATTGTATTTATTAGGACAGCTCGTATAATTGTCCTTTTGTCGTATTTGGTTAATGAATGAATCATACAATATATATATTTGGCAACTGTTCGCACGATATGTATCTGACATGTGTAGGCCTACACCAATGTTCATGTAGGTATTTCTCGATTCATTCTCCTTACACAAACTAGGTATTGCAGAAATATTAGAGTGAGGAGATGTTAGGTGAGTGTTTTGGTTTGGCCATAGCATGTCAAAAACTAAAATATTATGGTCACTTAAGTCATTATTAATATTTGATACTGTATAGCATAATTCAGAATTATTCACTGATATGTGGTCAAGTAAGGTGCTAGCAGAGGCACTTGTTCGGGTTGGATATGTTCTATTGCACAGAGCAAAACCATAGCAAGTTAGAAGATTGAGATACTTCCTTTTTAATTGGTCACTGGATAAAACATCAATATTGACATCACCTAGGAACAAACACAGCTTGTTAGGACTATAGGGCTGACTGAGAAATTGTTCAAGAGAACTCAGGAATGGAACGGCATTATTCCGGTTAGGACTATATCCAGCAATAATGTTAATGTGATTGCAACCTTTCCTTTTGAACTGATATCTGTAAATCTCAATCCACAACAAGCTATGATTCAACTCACATTTTGATATCAAGTTTACTTTCCAACTATGCGATACGTAAATACCCACTCCACCTCCCTCTCTACCATCTCTGTGAGCAAATACACAATCATAATTCCTTGGATTATAGAATTTAGCTTCATTGCTAGTTATCCAAACTTCAGACACAACCACAATATCCACTTCACCAATGAGGAATAACAACAACTCAACGTCGTCAAGCTTATTTCTGATACTTCTGGTGTTAAGGTGCAAAATCCTAACCTCACTAAGTAAATTAACTGAAATTGAACTATGACACGAGTTCACGGTAATATCCAAGGGTTTCTGCTGAATTAAATCGTCCAAACAGTTGAATTTGACTTCATAGCAACCTAGAGGAAGTTTTGGGTATCCTGTTATAAGATTATTTAAAGTAGTCCTGTCACTGGCCATTTTGAGGTTGAATAATGTGCCTGGATGGCGTAGACTTGGTAATATCTTCCCCTTGAAGGCGTTTAATGTCCTCGGTGTTCTGAATGCGGATTGATCGGTGATTCTCCGATTTCCTTACGTAAATTTTGCAATCTTTAGTCCACACAAATTTATAACCATGCCCCTTCAGGTCCCTCGCCAGTTTATGTAGGTATTTATTGGTTGGTGTCAGGTGTTCGTTTATGTAAACAGTTCTAGGGGCAGCCTGAATGCCTACCTCACTTGACTTGATGTTTTTCATCTTCTTGGCCGAAAGAAATTCTTCTTTCTTGAGGCGGCTACAAAATTTCACAAGGAGAGGTGGTGGGAATTCAGGCTTTCTGGAGGGTAGTCTATGACACCCATCGATATCACTATCGGCCACTTCGACATCGAGTGCTTTACCGAGGCATTTCACTATTGCAAGTGGATTTTCATTCTGAACTTGTGGCAGGCCGTGGATTTCCAAATTGTTTCTTCGAACATATTGTTGCAATTCTTGGTTTTCTGTCTTTAGTTTTACCACCTCTGCTTGTGATATTTCACGTTCTTTCTCAAGATCATTTACCTTGCACTTTAACATTGCGATTTCAGACATCGCCATCTTGAAATCTTCCGTAATTTTTCGAAGAGAATCTTTTACCTCGTCGAACGAGTCCGCACAAAATGACACAGCCTTTTGAATCTCGCCCTGCTCCGTTTCTATTGCCTTAAGTTTTGAAAGCCTTTTATGAATATCTCTAATCACGTCATCTATTTCACTAACGTTAGACACACACTCAGTCTCATTACTAAGACATGCCGTATCGTCTCACCTACCACAGTACCACTTTTTCGACTTATCATCAATATGATGCCTTCTACGACACTTTCCGTCACATATTATGTAGTCATCTTCTGATTTTATGCTAGAGTTGCACAAGCCACACACACACACGACTGAATTGGATCCGCCCTAAAAATAAATTTTGAAACCCTTTCCTGTAAACTACCGTTTCATGCCGCGTGTATAAAATTATTTATAGCCTAGATTGTAGCGCCTTATTCCCCGTCTTCACCGATTTTCATTAAATTCTGTTCACTCATTTTCTCGTGGCTCGGCGTTGATATGGACTTAGCAACAAACATCGAAATTCATGAATTTCTCAGTTATAATAGCCGGTACGGTAAAAATGCATAAGGCATAAATGATCGTAAATTATGTAACTTTAGTTATGTAGTGTTTATTGATAGGACCACTAATAACATAGATATTTGAGAAATAAATTTTAAGCCTTCCCCTAACTCACAATTTCACTCAGCGTGACAATATTTTTATAGCGTAGATTGTAGTGCCTCATTCCCCCACTTTACATACCGATTAAATTCTCTTCAGCCATTTTCGCGTGATGCCCGTACATACATACATACATACATACATACATACATACATACATACATACATACATACATACATACATACAGAGAGAGAGAGACAGACAGGCAGATGGAAATGACGGAAAATTAACCAGTGCATTTCCTTGTTATTGTGGACACGACCGATACAAAAACACCAATATTTTCAAATTCTGATCAACGTACAGAAAAAACTCTTATTATATATATAAAAACCAAACCAAACCCCATGGCACTACAGCCCTTGAAGGGCCTTGGCCTACCAAACTACCGCTGCTCAGCCCGAAGGCCTGCAGATTACGAGGTGTCGTGTGGTCAGCACGACGAATCCTCTTGGCCGTTATTCTCGGCTTTCTAGACCGGGACCGCCATCTGACAGTCAGATAGCTCCTCAATTCTAATCACGTTAGGCTGAGTGGACCTCGAACCAGCCCTCGGGTCCAGGTAAAAAATCCTGACCTGGCCGGAAATCGAACCCGGGGCCTCCGTTTAAGAGGCAGGCACGCTACCCTTACACCGCGGGGCTGGCTGTTATATATATACCTTTGTTAAAATGTTCCATTGTACTTAGCTATACCTTGCTTGTCTCCAATGCGTTTGCGCTAAATGCAATTTGGTATAGGGCCTAATAAGAGTCTACCTGATCGCATGATTTCGAATCTTGAAACTACTGTGATTTAAAAAGTGTTCTGGACTGTCGAGTGCATAACAGCAGAGGCGGGTCCACCTTAGTTACATTTAAAAGTGTGATTAAACTTTCAAGATTTTCGGGCTCGGGGTTTGATGTCGGATCAAATATGTCAGGTAAATTTATTCGAACCCAAGCACTGATTTTAAATGTCCGGCTCCATAGCTAAATGGTTAGCGTGCTGGCTTTTGGTCATAGGAGTCCCGGGTTCGATTCCCGGCAGGGTCGGGAATTTTAACTTAATTGGTTAATTCCGCCAGCACGGGGGCTGGGTTTATGTTCCATCTTCATCATCATTTCATCCTCATCACGACGCGCAGTCGCCCTCGGGAGTCAAATTAAAAGTCCTGCACCTGGCGAGCTGAAGTCCTCGGACACCTACCGGCACTAAAAGCCATATGCCATTTCATTTACTGATTTTAAATGAGCAACCGGTGGCATTTTACATACCCTGCTTCAGCCTTCAACTGAAATTGTGCATTACGAAAAGCTGTGATATTAGGCGAATTAAGAATATGTTAGGGATTATCTTATCAGTGACCACGTTGTAACTGTTCGCTCTCCTCATCAAAACACTATATGTGGCTTGCCCGCAAATTGCCACGCAAATAGAAACAATTAACATTCCATGGTTTCCCATTTCTCTATGTGATGTTTGGGCGCCAGGGTTACAGTTTTAAACAAAACTGTAAACCAAAAGTTATATTTACTAGCATAGAAACTTATACTTAAATCACAGGGGTAGGATTTTAAATAATTAACCATTAAGTATCGCTTAAGAAAGAAAATTAACGCAATATAAAATACAAATGAATTTATTATACAAAAATAATGAGATGAATCGGAAAAGTTCCTTAAAGCGTGGAGGGATTTAGAATTTACGTTACTATTGCTTGCTTTATCTAATTAAAGCTCACCAATTGCAGTTTCCGTTGAAGTCATATGGTTTCCGTGGTTACTCGTTCTCTTCTTCTCGATGTAGAATATTGGCTCCATGGACATCCTTCCTTCTCTGATGTGGTACGGGCTATCTGGACTAGCACTCCCTAATTGCCTAGTCTTTAAATTAGACATTGGCCCTATACTTGTAAAAACTGATCAGCGTTGATCGTATGAGGAGAAAATTCAGAGATATGAATTTTTCCATATTAGTAGAAATCTCAATCCACCTGAGCTATACTATTTATACGGTACAAACTTGTACCAAATTCCGTAGACTTGAACTAAACATAGTTCTTCGTCCAGAAGATTTACTGAATATAACACAAGCCGTAAGCTTGTTTCGTCTCACGTAGATCTGATAACATAACCGCAGCTGAGTACTGTATCGAAGCGATAACACATTGTATAAAAATAACTATGTCGCGGAGCGACCACACACTGTTTCAAAAATCAATAACGTTCACAGTAGATGTTCTAATAGTAGATAGGATCACAGCAGAAGTTGTAGTTAGGATCACAGCAGAAGTTGTAGTTAGAATCACAGCATAAGTTTTAGTTAGGTGCCGTTCTCGTGGTGAGAATCTCTATATATCCGCGCTCACCCCCACTCTTGGTAACAGTTCAATCTCAAAACTCATATACAACGAAGTATCTGATTCGTAGATCGAATTATCAACTTCCCTTCTCTTCTTTCTTGACAAGTCCAGTAGGCGTGGCGATGATGTAGCTGACCAGCTTGCAAGCCTCGCGCGCGGGTCGCTGTGTACTAGCCTTGGCTCATGAGTTAAACCCATGAGTCATGTAATTTTCCACGCTCAAGAATAACCTTTTCCGTATACACAAATATAAGATGAAATGACAACAACTATATTTCAACATATTAACCAAATCAATACATAATAAATTCCTATCTTTCATAATATAATAATAAATAATAAATGATGTTATAATATATACAATATGATTGCAAAAACCCTATTTACAAATGCTTGACGTAGAATACATATGTTATTACGAATAATTGCCGATGGCGGATAAACTTGATATCAAATGATATTATATTAAGTTAGTAGGGCTGGAGAAGCCTGGACGGTTACAACGTTTGTCTTGGCTTCTGCGAAAAGAATGTCTGCTCTTCAAAGTGTGTTAGTGAACCTGATATCAGTGAGTCAAAAAAAGACCAAGTAAAAAGCATTTTGTCCTACTCTTGGGTAGAAAGACATGGTAGCTTCATTGTATTTCAGGAACTAATATTACATGCAAGGCTTCTTGAACAAATAGAAGAAGATCCAGATAGTGAGACGTTAAGAAAAGCTGTAGCGATAGGCGCGGCTTTGAGAAGAAGTAAATTTATCATTGGTTTGGAAACAGATGCTTTCTATTACATTGGCACCATAATTGGAAGGTTAAATATGAGAAAAAATACCCATGAAAAGTGTGATGGTATTTAAAAAAATGAATTTGCTTTACGTTGCACTGACACAGATAGGTCTTACGGCGACGAAACGGCATTTTTATGGCAGCTGCTTCATTGGGTGAAGAAATCAGTCTCTAACGTATTGGTGGCAGGCAAACTCAAAGAACGAATGTAACAACTAAGGATGTGAGGAATACCTCAGGAGGATAGTAGGGTATTCGTCCCTTTTTAGACTTTATAAACTTGTTGATAATGTTATCAAAGTGATCCCTGTAGAAGGGATTATTCCCAGTATTTTTTCAAAATGTTCAGTAGACGAAATTATGAAAGCAGTAGAGATGTATGAAGCAGACTGCACATCAACAAGTGCTGAATTAAGAGCAGAAATATCACTATGGAGAGATAACTGGACAACGTCTCATCCAGAAGGAAATAGAAGACCAACAATGGGCATTATTAGCTCTATATAATGAAGACTTCCTTCCCAATATTGCTACAAATACATGCCACCCTGCCATCATGAGAGCCCCTGCTGAGAGGAGTTTCTCGGCCCTACATAAGCTGAAAATTAACAATACAATGGGAGATTACCAGCTTAACGGCCTTGCATTAGCAAAAAACCATAAGAAAGGGGCAATAAATATTGAAGATCTCAAAACCACGAAGGCTGAATATTTCTAACTGGTCAAATGTTGATTGATGTGAATTGTTAATACGTAACTGTGCTTCAAACATTGTTTAATGGAATTTTGTGGTGAAATAAATATCAATAAATTGCCTTAACTAGCGTTTACTATAGTGTAATTTTCTTAAAATAAACTTGGGAAATTTCATCACTGCGGAAGTAAAATGTCCCAATTACTTATTTTTGCTTTGTGGTATGGTATTTTTTAACTTAATTCCTCCCTTTAGAAAATCCTGGGTCCGCCTCTGCGTAACAATACGACTAAGATGCTTTTCTATTGAGTAATTTTGGTAAAAATACGAAATAATAACACTGAAATGCTTTTGAAATGCCTTGATTCTCATAGGAATTAACTGGCACTGGTGATCTTGCCAATATGGCGAAGCGTGCAAAACTTGGCTTCAGCGAGCGCATTGCAGTACGCATCATCTCGATATGATTCGGGCCTCGTTGGGAACAGCCTGATATGAAAACGGAAAACCACGGAAGACCCTATTCAGGACTGCTGGCGGTGGGATTCGAACCCACCGTGTCCACAATGCAAGCTTTCAGCAACACGCCCGGAACCGCGCAACAAACTTGATTGATAATCCTCTACTCTAATCCGAAGTAAAGTAACTAGGGTAACAATCAGATCCTAGGTGGGTACTCAGGGCTATGCGAGTTTGATGGGCTGAGCAATGATGTCCTTTGATATCCTGGGTGTCCGGCTACAGCGTAGTAGCTTTCAGTTCTGAGGGCCCCGGGTTCGACTTCCGTTCGGGTCGGGAATTTTAATCTCAAATCATCTGGAAGTCTAATATAATAAACTGCCCCTCTGTGAATGATTTGCTTTGTTGTTTTTCATTACATGTATGAGCACCGTTTGTAAACTTTGGTGTGATGTCTCGTTTACAGACAAAAATCCACAGTTCCATCCCTTCAGGCAAGCAACTCTATGTTGAGAACATCCTAGGGATATGAGCTACGAATTTGAGGTAAATAAAATATAATAAAGTATGAGAATAAATTCTTTATTTATTTCTAAAAATTACAATCCTTTTCTTAACCTCCGTAGCTCAGACGGCAGCGCGTCTGCCTCTCACCGCTGGATACCGTGGTTCAAATCCCGGTGACTCCGTGTGAGATTTGTGCTGGACAAAGCGGAGGCGGGACAGGTTTTTCTCCGGGTACTCCGGTTTTCCCTGCCATCTGTCATTCCAGAAACACTCTCCAGTATCATTACATAGCATTTATCACTCATTAATAAAAATCACATTGGGAGTGGCGACCTCATTGTAATAACAGCCTATATATATTTCATTCATTACATTCCTGACCCGGTCAATGACTGGAAAACAGGTTGTAGGTTTTCATTTTCACAATCCTTTTCTTAATCCTTATCCGGTCGATTAGTTTAGCAGTTTGCCTTATCCTACCACTGCATTATTTTACTTAAGCACCACTACGAGCGCTAAAGTGAGTCAGTGCAGAGATTTACTTTGGCCCTTACAACTACATTCGGTGTGGGCATTTTTCAAAAATCAAAACTGAGGGTATTGAACCAAGGAACACATTACAGAAAGAATTATGTAAATAAGTTAATTTGAATAAGATTTGCATTCAAAAGAAAACGAGTAAAGAAACAAGCGAGTTTAGACCGTTTTTCTGGAGCTGCTTAGTCCGTCAACTTTCGGCACCATTGGGGAAATTGCTTGACTTTACGTGTTTCTTAGTATGGGGATCCCAGATTTTCTGCTAAGAAATGTTTTCAACAATAATTTACTGTGTTGATGTGGTGGTGGTGGTGGTGATTATTGTTTTAAGAGAAAGTACAACTAGGCAACCATCCTCCATATAACACTAATCAGAGGAAAAAAAATGGAAGGAATCCGACACTTTGAAAAATGAAGATATCGGCCAAAGGAAGACAAGGGCCACGAAGGGCGTGAAAATGGAAGACTCCCTAGCCCTCGCAAACCTAATATCCTCGGGGTCGGAATAGAACAAGAATTGACCAAGAGAGGTCGGATAGGATAGATGAAAGTGAAGAGCCTGTCACAAGTAAGTGGAAGCAATGTCAGGATTCAGCTAAGGACCCCGTGGTCGCCAACCCACGCTCCAAAGTTCAGAGCCCCTGGTGCCCCCTTTTAGTCACCTCTTACGACAGGCAGGGGATACCGTGGGTGTTATTCTACTACCCCCACCCACAGAGGGTTTACTGAGTTGAGATTTTCTTTTGCAGATTCTTCTAGAAAAACAATTTATACAAATATAAATTTAGCAAGATTCATGTAAAATACATGTAGCTGACTCTAAGGCTGAATCGCCAATCGAAATGAGATGACGTATGGCTTTTAGTGTCTGGCTCCATAGCTAAATGGTTAGCGTGCTGGCCTTTGGTCACAGGGGTCCCGGGTTCGATTCCCGGCAGGGTCGGGAATTTTAACCATAATTGGTTAATTTCGCTGACACGGGGGCTGGGTGTATGTGTCGTCTTCATCATCATTTCATCCTCATCACGACTTTTACTGCCGGGAGTGTCCGAGGACAAGTTCGGCTCGCCTGTTGCAGGTCTTTTGAGTTGACACCCGTAGGCGACTTGCGCGTGGTGGTGGTGGTGGTGGTGGTGGTGATAAGTAAGTAAACTCGTGTCCTCATCCCGAGGTGGTGCAGCTCTTATCAGGCACACCCCCATTGGAGGTGAGCTGCATGTACCATTTCAACTACATACCAGCCCTCCTGCCAGTTGTTTAAATTTCTGGCAGTACCGGGAATCGAACCTGGGCTCCCAAGGACTGCAGCTAATAACACTAACCGTTACGCTACGGAGGCGGATGATGATGATGATGATGATGAAGATGAAGACGGCACATGCACCTAGCCCCGGTGCCGGCAGAATTAACCAAGCATGGTTACAATTTCCGACCCTGCGGGGAATGAACCCGGGATCCCTCTGAACAAAGGTCAGCACGCTAACCATTTAGCCATGGATGCCAATGAAAAAATGAAGAAAAAAGAGACCGATCAATGCAATGGTACATTTGTATTAAACGTTCCCGCGGATCCGAGAACAATATTTCGTAACGTCTCTTTACGGAAATGAATGGCTCAGTTGTAAGTTGTTTTGGAAGAAAGCAAACTTTTACCTGTAGTCATCAACATAAACCATACCGATGGCTCTTTCCTAATTCGTTTACCGTCCAGGGTTGCTTTTTCCTCGGGCTCTGCGAGGGATCCCACCTCTACCGCCTCAGGGGCAGTGTCCTGGAGCGTGACGCTTTGGGTCGGGGATACAACGGGGGAGGAGGACCTGTACCTCGCCCGGGCGGCCTCACTTGCTATGCTGAACAGGGGATTGGAGGGTATTGGAAGGGATGGGCTAGGAAGAGCGAAGGAGCGGCCTTGGCCTTAAGTTAGGTACCATCCCGGCATTTGCCTGGAGACGAAGTGGGAAACCACAGAAAACCACTTCGAGGTCTACTCAGTTGACTTCCCGAGGCTGAGTGCATCCCGTTCCAGTTCTCATACCACGTTTTTCAAATTTCGTGGCTGAGCGTAGAATTGAACCCGGGGCTTCGGTAGATGGCAGCTAATCGCACTAACCACTCAACTACAGAGGTGAAAACGAAAGTGTTACGATTTAAAATCCATAATTTTTCAGGAGAAGAGTTTAAAGTTTTAGCAGTTAACGTCACTGCCTCTCAAAAATACATTTGTTACACATTTTTTAATGAAAATGGATGTGTAGACTAGGAAGAGCGAAGGAAGCGGCCTTGGCCTTAAGTTAGGTACCATCCTGGCATTTGCCTGGAGAAGAAGTGGAAAAGAGTTACGACTCTAAATGACCCTTTCGAATTAAGGAAAGCGACTAATGTTAGAACAATGAAAACCGTTAGAAGTGCTTCCTGGCATGAATACATTATATTTTGTGTTGTAACACTGGAGATTGTAGAGGTCGAAATAAGCTGCACATTGATAGCATTTTTTTAAAATAGTTATTTGGTTGTAACCTTTTCGTTCTCTGTCATCAATACGTGCTGCACTGCTATGCTTTACTCTCTGAACCTGCTGTTGATGCGGAAGGCAAGTATAGTAAATTGTTACACTAGAATAAAATAAAGCTGTTAATATGGGGTTTCGTCATAACGAATGGACAAACAGATGCAATGGTACAGCTAATGGTTTTAGTTAAATTGTACAGTTTCGAAATAGGGTTTGTTAAAAATCTTGATGTTCCATATTCATTGTAAGCATTTAGCTTACGTAACATATTAAAGAAGGTTACAGACTCATTGATTATATTTCGGCCTGATATATCGACAATGTTTACATAACACCTCACGCTAAATATAGTCGCACCCCCTTTCTACCCACTCATGAACAAAGCAGCCATTCTTGTTTCAACCCACGTTAGCTATGTATAGATCACCTCAAAGCGCGCGTCATAATTCGAACCTCCAGGAGAACCTAGTAAATTTAATCTGAAATTGGTAGTAAATTCCGCTGTTATTTTATTTTTCACCACAACGAAAAATATATATTTGTTTCTTCAACATTCATGATGGTGCTTCTTTAATGCACGTTTTTGCAGATTGATTCAGGATGGAAATAAAATATCGCAATATATAGATCATTGAAGTTGCATGATAGCCGAGTGGCATTCTCACTCGACCATTGAGGCCATGGTTCAAATCTCGTTTAGTACCTTGAAGCGATGTCTGAGGAATGAAAAATCATGTCTCTAGTTCGAATAAAACTGGAGGTACCGTGGCTATGATATTTCATATTTTTATCCTGATTTCTTTCTTAGTTGAATTAAACAAATTTGTGAACACGATAACATGCCTTTTTTTTATTTGTCAAATAAACGAATAGTTCACAATATTTCATCACTAAGTCATATTTCACCCAAAATTCGCATAAAACAATATTTTAGGTCATATTATAATCGTTTCAGCCGCTCTCCAAGAATTATTCATATCCAGCGACTTTGTTAGGCGATTTCTGTCCCGTAGCTGTGAGCTTGCAGTCGAGAAATAGTAGGTTCGAACCCCACTGTCAGCAGCGCTGAAGATCGTTTTCCGTGGTTTTCTACTTCACACTACTAAAAAAAAAGCAATTTTAAATTTTGCCTAACATTCTCATGAACTTCATAACAAGGGGAATTTTTTACGGCTATGATCACGCAGTAATGAGAAAATGTTGTTTCACAAAATTTACCACAACCCTTTTCACAAATATCAGATGAAATAAAAACTTGGTATACCGATCAACAATAAGTTGCTTTAAGACGTATTAAAGTTTAGTAACGATCAGATCAATACTTTTAAAGTAATGTATTTTCAAATTGAGCACTCCGTTGGAAATAAAAAAAATACCGGCACTGTTTTTGTTCAACATGCGTTAAAATCTTAACTGGGTACGATAAAAATTTCTACTCCACATAATTAAACGTAGAATGAAATACGTAAGCTAAATGTTGGTGTAGCTTGTTTCTATGTGCGACAAAGGATAAACTTTTAATAACGTATTAACTCGGGGGTCTTATTCTTTTTTCCACGACAGTAGGCAAATATTGGAGCTGCCAACGTCACTTCCCTCCCAATCTTAGCTCTGACCTCTTCTACTGTAAGTGCGACATAAACCGTATAGAAAAAAAACTTTTTTTTACAAGTGGCTTTACGTCGCGCCGACACAGATAGGTCTTATGGCGACGATGGGATAGGAAAGGCCTGGGAGTTGGAAGGAAGCGGCCGTGGCCTTAATTAAGGTACAGCCCTAGCATTTGCCTGGTATGAAAATGGGAAAGCACGGAAAATCATCTTCAGGGCTGCCAACACTGGGATTCGAACTCACTATCTCCCGGATGCAAGCTCACAGCCGCGCGCCCCTAACCGCACGGCCAACTCGCCCGGTAAGAAAATTATTGACATATTTTGTGTTTTCTAAGTAATTAGGCCGGTCGGTATTTCCTTGGCAAGAAAAAACGTAAAGAATGTTAAGAATCTAACCAATTTTCTGCTGGTCTTCTAAACAAGTATGGGGTATATTAATTTCTTTTGGAACATATTTCCAAGTTTTATGTCGCATTTTGGTACTTTTGAGACATATTATTATTATTATTATTATTATTATTATTATTATTATTATTATTATTATTATTATTATTATTATTATTATTATTATTATTATTAAAGAATAGGCCAATTATAGACTGCTTGGAACCTAAGACCTTGGTACAGTATTTTTCTTCACAGAACTCCTTCATACGTCGACTGATCACCTGCCTCTGTTCCTCCGATAACACTGCAAGGCTGACGTGGAATTTGCAAAAGCGAAAAATCCTCAAAAGTGATCTGTCGTCAGAAGTTCACCCTGTTAGTTATGATGTCATCTGTGATCTTCAATCTTTTGTAGATTCCATCGTATCTCTTCCAGCCAACTGGTGGTGTGCTCAAAAATATTCTTAGTAGGCCTGTCATTCATTCTGTAAAGCTGACCATAAAATTGCAGTCGCGTCCTTTGTTCGTGTATGTAATTTTCTCTATATTGCGATAGAAGTCTTCATTCTTTCTCTTCATCCATACAACTTTATTCCCTTGCGGCCCCAACATTTTTCGACGTATTTTTATTTTCCAGTTATTCTTGTTCACCTCTTTTGTTCAACGTTAAAGATTCTGATCCATATGACACCTCTGGTTTAATAGCAGTTGTGTAGTGACTGATTTTTTCCTGGAGCATTATTATTAGTATTATTATTAATGTTATTTATTTTACGTCCCACTAACCACTTTTATGGTTTTCGGAGACAGCAAGATGCCGAAATTTTGTTCCTGAGGAGTTCTTTTACGTGCCAATAAATCTACAGACACGAGCCTGACGTATTTGAGCCCCTTCAAATACCACCGGGCTGAGTCAGGATCGAATCTGCCAAGTTGGGTTCAGAAGGCCAGCGACTCAACACTCTGTGCCACTCAGTCCGGCATTATTATTATTATTATTATTATTATTATTATTATTATTATTATTATTATTATTATTATTATTATTATTATTATTATTGTTGTTATTAGAATTAATCATATGGAAACATGACAGCTGTTTACAATGTAGTGAACAGATACATTAAAAAAAATATAGGTAATAAATAATTTCATATTTGAACAGGCTAGAGTTTGATGTTCAGCGACTTAGGGGTTGAATCATGGCTCAGAAGTGATATTATGGATGCGGACTGGACTGCTTATCGTTGACACAAGATAGTAAAGGTAAGAGGGGTAGTGTTCATACTGGTGAAAGAAGAATTTGTAAGCTACGAAATAAGTTGAGGATGAGAAATATGAAATTTTATTTGTAAGGCTTATCTCTAAAGATAATAGGCAACTTGATGCTTTTGGGGTGTACAGGCCTAGAAAGGGTAGCGCTGACGCTGGTGCGGAATTATTTGATAAGATAATCAGCTATGTGGGGAATGACACGGAAAGGAACGTGATTGTTACGGGTGATCTCGATTTACCAAATGTCAATTGGAAATGCTAATTGACAGAAAACATAACCAACAAATTGTAAATAAGTTAATCTGGGAAGGACAGCTGTATCAGAAAGTGATGGAACGAACTAGAGGAAGAATATTCTGGACGTGGTACTAGTAAAATCAGGTCAGTTCTATGGAGAAACTGAAATGATAGGTGGTATAAGCGATAACAAAGCTGATTTTGTCGTAGTTAAAAATAAATGCGATAGAAACGAAGGTTCTGAGAGTAGGGATATTAGGCAATGACATGTAGTTGATAAGACAGACATGAGGGTGTTTAAAACAAAAGTAATTTTGATCCGTGGAAAATTGTAAATTAAACCTGTAAACACCGTATAGGGTGCGTGTTGAAGCAATTGTTTACCGGGCGAGTTGGCCGTGCGGTTAGGGGGGCAACTGTGACCTTGCTTCCGGGAGATAGTAGGTTCAAAGCCCACTGTCGGCAGCCCTAAAAATGGTTTTCCGCGGTTTACCATTTTCACACCAGGCACCACACTGTACCTTAATCAAGGCCACGGACGCTTTAATCCCACTCCTAGCCCTTTCCTATTCCATCATCGCCATAAGACCTATCATCGTCGGTGCGACGTAAAGCAAATCCCAGTCCAGCCTAAGCAAGCAACGAAAAGGGACGTGCTGAGTTGAGTGTGCCGGTAGTGTGGAGTTGAGTAAGAGTGGAGAGTGGACGGGTCAAGCGGAGAGTGACGAGGAAGATGATTGGTATAGAACAATATCGGATCGTTATCGGAAGGTGGCAGGAAATAATGAAGAAGGAAACAACCAAAGGGAAGGAAGGGTAAAGTGGAGATGGGATTGATGGGTGAGATGCTGTTGGTGGCAGCGGCGATCACTGTGCTGCTGGCTATCGGGGGCGTGGAAGTAAATCCAGGCCCGAACAATAGTGGCAACATGAGCTGGGAGGACGTAGAGGAGGTTAAGGAGATAGTGGAGGAAGTCTGCCCGTTTGAACAGATAAAAAGATGATACAGAGCAAGTTAAGGAGTATGAAAATGTGAGGCAATGGCTTCAGGAAAAACAAGCAAGTTTCTTTCAACTAAGACTAAAGTGGAAAACAGTGAGACAGAAATTGTGTTATTAAGAGAGAAAATAACAAATATGGAAGAGGAGGTGTTGAATCTGAAGAAAGAAATAGAAGCCAACAGTCAAGAACGTAGGAGGAAATGCATATTGATATATGGTGTGCAGGAAAAAAAGGGAGAAGATAAAGTGGATGAAAATTAATTTTAGCGAACTCGATATAGATGATGCCGAAAGAGTAGGTAAGGTGAGATGGCTCAGACCTATAAAAATGAAGCTGCTCTCCACATTGATGGCGAACGTAGTGACAAGAAACGCCGGAAATTTGCAGAGTGAAAAAGTTTGTATCAAGAGGGAAATGGGAAGAGATGGGAATAAGAATTCCAAATTTTTAAAGTAACATCTAGTGAGAGCCAGACTTCTAGGTCTGAGGGCGCCCATTAGGGGAGAGCAATTGGTGGTAACCAATGGTAGATGGACACGGATATGGACAGTGACGAAACTCTAGGCATTGGAAGAGAGTCTAGAGCAGGAAGAATTGATGGAGTTGAGATCGGAGGAAAGGCAGGTAAGAGAAAACAGTGCCGGAGTGGACGTGCATAGTGAAAAGGAAAGGACAGTGGATAACAGGGTGAGAATATAAATGTGGAGGGAAGCAGCCAGGGAAGTAGCTAAGGAAGGAAGAAAAGAGACTGGTTTGGAGGACTGTATAAGAATAATGAAGAAGAAGCAAGAGGTGACGGCAGAGGGAAACCACAAGAAATGGCAAGTGGACACATGCATAGTGAAAACGAAGGTCTGAGGGAGGAAGCTAATAAAAGGGAAGTTTTGAACAAAGGGAGAAGCATGAGTCTAAAGGATTTGTGAGGAAAGAAAACAAAAAGTGATGAGGGCATAGTAACTAGAAGTAAAATGTTAAGTAATGTTAGTAAGTAACCAGGGAGTAGTGTGCAAATAAATTTAGACTCGAAGATATAGTGTAAAAGTGTCCGTGATTATAATTGTTTGTAAGTTGGAGGTAGTGAGTATAGTTGTTTGTATGGGGAGAATGAAAGGTTGTTAAGAGTTAAGAGTGATGAAGTGAAAGAGAAAGGTGATATACGTGTGTTTGTAAATAATGTAGGGTGGTTTGGATTGTTATGAGTGATGAAGTTATAGAGACTGTGGGATGATAGTTATGTATTGCAAGGTATAGTGTGATTAAAGTTAAGTATATCTGAATAGTAAATTATGGTGAAGAGTAAAATGAGAATGATGTGGAGTTAGGCTTGGAAATATTTTGAATGGGAAGACACGGTGGTATGAAAGTTTAAAGTTTAAAAGGATTGGAGTGATGGTTGCTAAGGGTGACTAAGAGATTGATTTGGAAGTATGTAAAGAATGGTAGTAATTAATGAAAGGCGATAAGGTTTGTTAATATGGCTTGATAACAGTGAATGTAAGATGCGTAAGTTAAATAACGACGAGCAGTGATATGAAAGGAGAACGAGCATAAAGTTGAAATGGGAGAAGAATGTGGCACACAACTCAGCGGGTGATGCAATGTTATGATTGGATCAGCAAGCCTTAGTAGGTCGAGAGATTGCATGGTATGAAATATGTAATGTGCAAAGGCTTGCGAGTCCAGTCAGGTGAGAAGGAAGGTCATTATCCTTGCTGTGCCGTATTGCCGTTTTACAGAACAGATTCTACTTTGTTTCTTTATGTGCTCATGCCGATATTGTTAATTTAATACCAACTAGATTAGTGCCTGAACCCACCTGGAAAAGATGGAGGGTACTAATATTGTGCTAAATTACTTTTTTGTTTGTTTTGTATTGCCGGAAGGTAATTCTTTCTTTATGCCGTGTTGCCAGCTACTGTTCTCCGAATAGGAGTTAATTTCTGTTTTGTTTTGCTGTTGCTTAATTGGTGCCTTATTTATGTTATGTAACTTATGTTTACAAGCTATTTAAAAATGTTGTTTTATTATGTTAGTTTTGTGACGTATGCCAATAGGGCCCGGGGGCTATTTTGCTTTGGTGACGATTATTTATTCTAATTTATCTTATTTTGTTTTATTTCTTATTTAATTTAATGTAATTTCTTATTAGTTTAATCAGTATACCTTGGGTTGGATTTTCAATGGGTTTCTTGGAATGATCAATTGGATTAATTACTGTAAGATCCGAGGAAATAAATAAATTAAGCAAATCGTAAAAAGCAATTGTTTAGGAATGTGAAAACAGGTATGTACCTTAAAGTTGATGGGGAATGGTAAAAACCCACTATATAACAAAGAAATATAGAGAATATGAAGGAGGTGCAGAATAAGGAATGTTTGTGGAAGTACCAGTAAGGAGAAACTGAAGGAACTCACTAGGAAATTGAATCTAGCGAAGAAGTCAGCTAAGGATAACATGATGACAAGCATAATTGGCAGCAATATGAATTTTAGCAAAAAATGGACGAGGATGTGCAGGTACTTTAGGAAAAAAGAAGTTCCAAGAAGGATACTCCAGGGATCTTTAATGACCAACGAGAGTGTATACGTGAAGATTTACACAAGGAAGATGTTTGAGAACCCGTTAAGCAAAACTAGCATATCTAGTAGAGTAGTTTCAGTTTTGCTTTATTGTGTGGGTGAATAGTAATGTGGCGTTTGGTTCTTTTCTTTTAGCGCTGTATTAGTGTGGCGAAATACACAGTGCAAAGTGGCTCATATAAAGAAATAGTGACCAAAACATTTTCTTCTAAATTCTATAGGAATTTTCTAAATTAAATATATTCAATTCAGAAAGGGTGTCCGAAGCAATTTTATGTTTCAGCTTCAAGTTCAATAGGTAGTTCCGATCGAAGACCCGAGATAAGTAGGACAGATTGAGGTCGCTCTCCTCGACACAATCGACGCTACAAACTCGGGAACAATGACAGTGACGTTGCTTACAAACCAGATCCAACAGTGAACCAACGAGGAAAATAAATCTATCTTATCCTGCTTTGTGGTTCAATTAAAGTTTCGATGATATTGACTACATCATTCGAAACTTACCACAAGACCGCGGTATAAATATCTTGAAAGTTTTAAATTCAACGCATGTTTACTCTGAGCAAAACGGGAACCTGGTCCAAAAAACTGTTTTCCTCTGAAATTCCTAGCGCAGTTTGAAATACAAAATCAAAGATTTTTTCCGTATTTCTTACAAACTATTTCACCAAGTAAGCACCCCGAGAAAGTCCCTTTGGCGACCATCTATGGAAAGACTGGAAAAGTTCGTCGATTCCGGTATCTTGGCGAATGGGTCATCCCAATGGCAGAGACGAAACCTCCACTTTAGGCAGATGCACCAAACTCAACGCAGCGTACCAACTTCTCAAAACCGTTACAAGAAGAAGTGCATTTCGAAGAACACCAAAATATGCCAATGCCAACCTGTTATCAGACCTGGAAAAAGTAGAAAGACGTATCCTCTGGAAAGTGCATGTGCCAAGAGTGCTCCCGAATGGAACCTACCGAACTCTGAACTGTACCAATAGTTGAAAATGGCTAACACTTGCATGCGACGTAGGCGGCTGGAGTTTTACGGCAAGATTACGAAGATCTTCTCACTCATTGATAAGTTTTGAAGTATTAGGGTGTGGGGTGACAGAACACATGCCAGTAAAGATAAAATTGAGAAGTGAGGCAGAGGAAGAGAAGAGAGAGGTGAGAATAAGAAGTGAAGGGGGTATAAGGCTGAGGGGTGGAAATATGTATGGAATGAGACTACGAGAGAGAAACTGAGGTTGAAGCTTAGGGAGAGGGGAGAAATATTAAGGGTGGGAATTGAAAGGGCGTTGGAAGAAAATGACATAGATGGAGTGTTAGAGTTAAGAGAAATTTCAGTGCGGAGTGTGGGGAGGAAATTTAAGAGAAGAGAATTTGAAAAAAGAATATAGAGACTGGGCGGTTTGATGAGGACTGTAGTGGGAAAAGAGGCAGTATTGAGAGCCCTAGCAGAGTATAGAAATATCGGGGAACAAGGGAAGAGAGAGGAATATTGTAAATTAAAAAGAGAATACAAGGGTGTGTTGAATGAAAAAGGAGGGTGGAAGGAGGCGGAGGCAGAAAGAATAAATGGATACTGTAGGGAAAATAGAATAAAGAAAATCTGGGAGTCGATAAATAAGATAAGGTGAGCTAGACCAATGGAGAAGGAGACCAGCATAAGCGAAGACGTTTTGGTGGAATGTTTTAAGAGGCTTTAGGTGGGGAAGATAACTGGTATAGGGAAACTGGAGAAACATATATAGGAAGAGATTTAGAAGTAGGAAATCAGATATTATACGAGGAGATAACAGGGCAGGAAGTAATTAGCGTATTAAGTAATGCAAGACCTAAGGCAGCGGGGGATGTGAATGGCATTACTAACAGTATGTGAAGGGAAGTAGGAGCTAATGAAGCGATGTTGAGTGGTATGGTAAAATTCTTTAACAAGTTGTTTTAAACTGCTAAATATCCGAGTGAATGGAGAAAGGGGGTATTATTCCCAATTTATAAAAAATAGTGGGGTTAGAAGCGATTCGAATAATTATAGAGGGATAACATTGCTAGAAGCCTTGTTAAAGTTGTACGCGGGGATCTTCGCTAATAGGATAAAGAATTGGGCGGAGCAGTATGGGAGGATATCGGAGTTTGAGAACGGATTTAGGAGAGGAAGAAATAGGTCGATAAAGTGTGGTTACTGGACACATTGATAACGATAACGAAATATGTCAAAATAGCAGTGATCAAATTATACGTAGCGTGGGTTCATTTAAAAAAGCTTCTAATACAGTGAGCAGGGAGGCACTATTCACGAGATTAAGGGAGATAGGGTTGTGGAAGAAAATGAGAGTGGCAATTGAAATAATGTATGAGAAGGTATTTGTGATGATCAAATTACAGAGAGGAGGGTTGAGTCGAAGATAGGTTTGAAACAAGGACGTAATCTATCCCCGATATTATTTACATTATTTATATGATTTACATTATTTATAAATAATATATTAGAGAGCCACGAAGGAGATGTCCATGGATAGGGAAGAGGGAAGTGCCTGATTTGCTATTCGCTGACGATTTATTGATCCTAGCACTGACGACAAGGGGTTTGCAAAGAGGGTTAGATTATAGAAGAAGATGGTCTCTTAGATTAAGCGTGAGAAAGACACAGATAATGATATGTAGGACAAGGAGAGATATGAAGGAAAAGAAAGTCTGGAAGGTTAATCATGAGGAAATTATACCAGTAGAAAAAATAGAATATTTGGGAGTAACAATAAGTAATAAGGGGTCGTGGAAAGAACAGTGTAGGAGGGCCAAATTAAAGAGAAAAGGAGCGCTTTCAGCAGTAAGGGCATTAGAAAATAAATTCCCGGGTATAAAATACAAAATCCAGAAATTGGTGTTTCAATCACTGGTTAAGAGTAAAATGTTATTTGGGATGGAATTATGGGGACTGGAAGAGAATAGGGTATAATTAAACCAAGCAGTGGCGAAATTCAGTAATCATGATGGGACTACCAAACTGCTCGGCAAATGCGGGGGCTAGATTAGTTTGCAAAGTGTCTATGGAGGTAGAAATGGTAAAGAGGGTGATAAAGTATTGGATAATATTGGAGTAAGGGAAGGGAGGGGAATTATTACAGGAAGCTTATAGATTTCAGAAAAGTGTGGAGAATGAAGGATATTGGGTGAATAAGTGTAAGGAAAGGTTGCAAAAACTAGGTTTGGGGGAGTATGGGAGTGTTACGTGGGAGGAGAGGAAAGAATGAATATGGAAAAATATAAAAGGGAGAATATTAGATATAGAAAGGCAGAGTTTAATAATGGAATGTAGGAATAGAGACTCTCTATCAGTGTTAAACAAATTGGATGAAGTAACTAACCCAAAAAACAGAGTTTGAGGGGAGAAGAGCAAAGAGAAGCTTGTATTGGTGGGTGTTAGGTGTACCAAAAACTAGGGTGTGGGTATGAAGGGAAAATCAGTATAGGTGTGTATTGTGTGGAGATGTGTGGTCAGATTTACATATATTCAACCACCGCAAAGCTTTGGATGAAGTGAAAAGGAAAGGAGGGGAAAGGAAGGAAGTGGATAAGTTAGATAAAGTTTATAAGGTGACATCATGGTTGTGTAGAGAGTGAGAGAGAGGAACAAATATTTCAAATTTTTTAAACGTGGCTAGAGCAAAATGTATATACAGAAATTGAGGGAATAGAAGAAGGAGATAAGGGAGATGAAGGGATAGAGGTAGGTAAAATGGATTGAGTTATGAAAAATTATAGGTCTGATGTGGAATGTAAGAACAAAGTTTGTAATAAGTAGTAATATGATAAGGCAGTAGTGTAAAAATGAGGATAGAGGCAGTGTGGGAAGAACTATGAAAAGAAAGAGTGAACAGAATGGAGATTTGAATGATGAACTGTTTGTATGTATGTAGTGCAAGTCAATGTAGAATATAGTGATGAGAGTAACAGATAATGAGATTTGAAGAATGGACTGTGGGTAGGAACAAAGCAGGAATCTGGCTGGTATGACGTAAGATGTTAGAGGGAGGGAGAAGCCAGACCTATCCCAAGGAAGTGATGACTAAGTACGGCTGCACGGGTAGAGAGAGTAGGTGAGAAGAGAGTTGTGACAGGCCACACGTGTAGAGCTGGTTTCCGCTCACATGCGGCATGTTACATAAGGACTGATATGAGGAATAGCACTGACAGCGTTAGGGGTATCTGAGGATGCGGTTTTCCGGCCTCACGATGCAGGGCTGGTTGTGGCATCTATTGGGGAGGGTGGATTGTTCCTCATCAGGGGGATACCGCGACCGGTCAGTTTTAGAATAGAGTAGCATGGATTTAATGTAGTTAAATCGTTAGTTTAGTTTGTTGTAGTGTCTTGCATGTAGAGCTGGCTATCCGCTCATATGTGAGATGCTGCATAGTAGATTAGTAGATAATTAGCGATAGACATAGTGGAGTTAAGTAGTGGGTCAATGTCTTTCTTTATTAGCGTACACCGATGGTGTATGTACAATGGTTGGCAATAAAGGTAATGTAACTTGTAGATCTTCTCACTCATCAACAGCTACAAGTCTGGAAGCTTGTGGCTAAATGAAGTAAAAAGGGACTTAGCTTCCGCTGGGATTTCTGATACTGATGTCTCAGACCGCCTCAAATTATGTAAATCGGTAAATTCGTGGTCCCCTCTACCAAAGGTTGTTTGGTCTCGCAAACCTCTTTCACAGGAAAAAAAAGGAAAAACTAAGAAGAGGACTCAAGAGGTACTGGGAACGAAAACAAGCATCCAGAAAGAACTAGTCATAAGCGCTCCTTTGTGGGCTTAACTCACTAATAAATAAATCTCACCAAAGTGATCATTCTTTATACAGGGATTTTGTAACTGGGAAAATACAGTACGATTACTTGAACATGACTCTAGTAATGATCATCTACAGGTGTCCACAGAAAACACCGACAAGGCTTAGTGTGTTGTGTTGGGTGGTGGACTGAACGGTTTTCAAGAAAGAGACCCTGTTCGGAAGTGCACGGTTTGGGCGCTGGCGAGCGTCGAAGTCTGAGAGCGGTTGTAGCAGTTTGTTCCGATTTGGTGTCTTAATACGAAATGTATACAATCCTTTAGCCATCTATATACTGCGGATGGACGATTTCAGCCTAATAACATTCCTGCGCATGCGCTACATTCCTCCACACAGTCGTTGATGCGCATCCTACTGCGTTACTTGTGTACTGTAGCCTGCCAGTGCAGTATCGTTGTTAACAGCAGTACGACATGTACCAGTACACAACCGACTTGGTTGTTGCATACGGCAAAGCGGATTGTAATGGTAGAGCTAATGCAAGATTGTATGCGGAACGTTTTCGAAACAAACGTACCCTACATCATTCCACGTACGTGGCTATCGAGAGACGACTAATAGAATCCAGACAATTCCACGTAGGTAGTATGAAGAGTATGGTGTATGGCACTCCTGAAACGTCAGCGGAGGACCTTATTGCTCGAGTCCACGGAGCGATTGAAATTATTCAAAGTCAACCGCACGTATTTGGTCATGTGCGTGTGGCTCAGCACCGCATATGTAGGCTCTGCTATGATGTAGGAGGTACAAAATTCGAACCCCGTTTGTAATGAGCCTGATGTGCTCCCCATGTTGGGTTAATTGACGAAATGTGGAACGCACACCCATCTGAATCTTCGAAGCGCTACAGCGTCCAACCCGTGCGTTTCTGGATACGGGTTCCTTCTTGAAAACGGATCAGTTGGCCTTCCCGCACAACATACTAAACGTGGTCGGTGGTTTTCCGGGTTACGCTGTGGAACGCACAAAGGAATATGTTGTAAGAGGAAGTAAGTTGCGAAAGATTGATTTTTTCTTAACGTTCATGGTTTACCATGTCGTGGTGGAGAAGACAGTGAAATGTTTGGTTCAAACGAAAATCGAAACATTATGGCATTGTTAGGACAGAAAACACATGGTAACTCAGGAAGGGGAGTTTTCTGTCAAAAACAATTTGCAATGAATGTATTGATCTAATGCGAGAAATGTATTGAAACCAATAATGCAGGAAGTTAAGACAATCGAGCCAGTGGCTGCGCGGTTTGGGTCACATAGTCATCAGCTTGCATTCGGGAGGTAGTTGGTTCGAACCCCACTATCGGCAGCCCTGAAAATGGTTTCCCGTGGTTTCCCATTTTCACCCCAGCGAAATAGTAGGGATGTACCTTAATTAAGGCCATGGCCGCTTCCTTCCCGCTTCTAGCCCTTTTCTATCCCATCGTCGCCGTAAGACCTATATGTGTCGGTGCTACGTAAAACAAATTGTAAAATATAAGTTTATTTTACTACTTTCGATGTTTCTTCCACACTCAGCGAAACGAAATAGGGCAGAGTTATATGTTATCTTAGTTGTCCCCAGGCCCACCAAGCAAAAATGAACGGATTTTGGAAGATGAGCCACCAGAAGAAGGCAGTTCAACTTACCCATCGTCAGTCGAAATAATTAATTAACGTGATCCTGATAATGAGCCAACTCTGGCATATTAAGGAAGACTCATTTCAACCAAGTGGTTTGATTTCCGCTGTGGATGGACAGAAATATAGCCAGAATATTACGATACGTTCCCTTGGTTGGAATACAATCCACTAAGAATAAAGCGTATCGACGATGCTTTCACACTCAGCGTGTTTGAAAACTATCAGAAGAGCAACTCGCGTATTAATAATAACGTTAAGCTTGTGATTTTCTAAAAGAATGAGACAAAAGTGGCACTGTTGCTGGAAAAGTATGTGTTCAGCATTCTAAAGACGTACAATGGAACAGATTGTATCTGCAAGCGTTTTGCGAATCATTAATATGCTATGTGGCAGGCAATCTATTGCACTAAGAGGCTATGATGGATCTACAGATTCGAAGATCGAAGGAAACATTTTGGAGCTGCTGGAGCTTCGCTGCAAGGGTAGTAATTTCATAAAGCAGTTCTTCGTTGAGCGTCAGAAGAGTTTTCAGTACACATCAGCGACTGTCCGGAATGAGCTACTATCCGTTAATGGGGAACAAATCAAGCTGCATGCTGCCAACAAAGTTAGAGAAAAAAGTCACAACAAAGCACAAACACGAGCTGTTGTCTTGAGGCATATCAAGTAGAATTTAGAAGTTCATGAATCATTTGCAGGGTTTTGTCGTGTTAAAAAACGTTGTCAAACCTAATTAAGAACGTTTTGGCTTCATTGGACTCGGACATTAAAAATCTGCGTGCTCAGTGCTATGACGGGGCTTCAAGTATGAGAGGCCCATATAAAGGAGTTGCAGCTAGAAAACCCTGTTGCAATGCGCATTCACTGTAATGCACATGTATTGAATTTGTGCACTGTTACCTGTTACACAGACATGACTTCAATAAGAAACATGGAGCCTCCGTGGCTCAGGCGGCAGCGCGCTGGCCTCTCACCGCTGGGTTCCGTGGTTCAAATCCCGGTCACTCCGTGTGAGATTAGTGCTGAACAAAGCGGAGGCGGGACAGGTTTTTTTCCGGGCACTCTGGTTTTCCCTGTCATATTCCATTCCAGCAACACTCTCCAGTATCATTTCATTTCATCTGTCATTCATTAATCGTTGCCCCAGAGGAGTGCGGCAGGCTTCGGCAGCCGGCACAATTCCTTTCCTCGTCGCTAGATTGGGGCTTCATTCATGCCATTTCTGACCCGGTCGAATTACTGGAAAGAGGCTGTGGATTTTCATTTTCATTCTTTGTACTTCAAAGTCTTTACAATTTCACTGAAATGTCAACTAAACGATATGCTGTTTTTGAAATAAATACAAAAATACAACAAGCTTTTGTGGCGGAACGGTTAGGCTACATTGAAGTCCTTGAGTGATACCAGATGGACTTGTCGTGAATAAGCTGTGTGTTCTTTGTTAGATAATTTAAAGCTGCTCTGTCGGCTTTGCAAGAAACTTTACATACTGGCTGTGCCAGAGGTAGACAAGCCTATGTTCTATCGTGACAGAGACAGGAACTCGGGATTCTCAGTAGGATGATTGGTACCCGAGCGGTTGGAAACGTTTTGCTGAGGAAGTTCCAAATACGTGTGAAGAACGAAGAAATCCAATTTCTTCCCTCGGATTAATTTAATATATGATGAATTATGTGCAATTGTGTACAATTTTATATACAGTTGAGCCTAGTTGGTTACTTGGTATGACTTGGTCAACGAGGAAGTTTTTACTCTTTTCACCGGCTAATTTCATCATCATCATCATCATCTGTTTACCCTCCAGGTTCGGTTTTTCCCTCGGACTTAGCGAGGGATCCCACCTCTACCGCCTCAAGGGCAGTGTCCTGGAGCTTCAGACTCGTGGTCGGGAGATACAACTGGGGAGTATGACCAGTACCTCGCCCAGGCGGCCTCACCTGCTATACTGAACAGGGGCCTTGTGGAGGGAGGGGAAGATTGGAAGGGATAGGCAAGGAAGAGGGAAGGAAGCGGCCGTGGCCTTAAGTTAGGTACCATCCCGGCATTCGCCTGGAGGAGAAGTGGGAAACCACGGAAAACCACTTCCAGGATGGCTGAGGTGGGAATCGAACCCACCTCTACTCATTTGACCTCCCGAGGCTGAGTGGACCCCGTTCCAGCCCTCGTACCACTTTTCAAATTTCGTGGCAGAGCCGGGAATCGAACCCGGGCCTCCGGGGGTGGCAGCTAATCACGCTAACCACTACACCACAGAGGCGGACCCGACTAATTTCAACTCTCAAAATTCTATTATTATTATTATTATTATTATTATTATTATTATTATTATTATTATTATTATTATTATTATTATTATTATTATTATTATTATTATTATTATTATTATTATTATTATTAACATTATTCATTCCGACTCGTTGGCTGAACAGTCAGCGTACTGGCCTTCGGTTCAGAGGGTCCCGGGTTCGATTCCCGGCCGGGTCGGGGATTTTAACCTTAATTGGTTAATTCTAAAGGCACGGGGGCTGGGTGTATGTTCTGTCTTCATCATCATTTCATCCTCATCATGACGCGCAGGTCGCCTACGGACGTCAAATAGAAAGATCTGCACCTGGCGAGCCGAACCCGTCCTCGGATATCCCGGCACTAAAAGCCATACGACATTTCATTACATTTCAACATTATTCATTATTATTAAGTAATTATTCATAATTAAAAATCAGCGTTCGCTAAGTTAGAGCAAAACTAGAGAAAGATTCTCTAGAACATTCTTGGCCCATACTACAAAAACGGTATGTACATAAGAAAATCCAGACAAGAAATCTACAGTACTCTTAAGATAGAGAAGATCACAGACACAATGCGCAAACGCAGGGGGCCACGTACGAAGGATGGACGACTCTCGATGGACAAAATGTATTTTTAATCATTTTGACTCATAACCAAAAACAACAATTCCCCGGTACGTTAACATCAAGAAAGACCTCGAAGAAATGGACCTACGATCGGATGACGCGCACATACGAGACCTTTTCAGAACAAGCATCGTGACTTTTGGGGACTTCCGGGATGCGAAGTGAACAACTGGTGCAAAGTGGTCGGATGAACGCCGTGATCGACACAGCGAGCTCATGAAAACCTACTGGATCAATCGAAAACTGAGTAAAGGCCGACATGTACAGTACAGTGAAACTTATCGTGGTCCTTAGTTGGTCGATTAGCGAATAATAAATAAATTAATTAATTAATTAATTAATTAATTAATACGCAATCCTTCCACAGATGACAGGGATTCTTCCAATAAATGCTCCGACGACTTCTAACAGAAAGGCCCTGTGGACTTATATACTGTAAACGTTACGGCCACACCCAAGGTTCTAGAATCCCATGGAAGTCTCCCTAATATTCCGTCATATTATAGAACTTCTACTTGACTTCTGAACAACCAACCAAGTAGGTTGAATCCCGTGTTCTTCCAACACGTCACGGTTGTTTCCACTAGCCTGATCTTTATGCCCCCTTTGTTTGAACTTCTATCTAAACTGAGTCACAAGAAGTGTTACGTGATTTCCATTCTGTTGGCCACACCATTACTTAATGAACCGAAACCTTTAATACAAGAATATCATTTTACACACAATATAATGTCCTATTCTAGAACGACCTTAACTTGTTACCTAAATCCCTTGAATTTGTTATTACACCCTCAAATTATCTTAAATAGAACTCAGTGGCGCCGTTCTTCCTTCGTTCTTAGTCGTGGTTCGATTCTCGGAGGGAATGACAGTACTGTGTTAATATCTGGGGACGGACACGACAGCTCTGTTACAAAGCATGGAGGATTACAACGTTGTATTTGATTTACTTTTACTCAGGAGAGTTCTAACGCAATGCGATTTATTATCAAAGACCACACAGTCCAGCAGCGTGACCTACGAAGTTATAAAATCAGCTAAGAACAGCATACTTGAAATTTTCTGATACTTTAAAACTGAACAAATTTTTACTTGGTTGTTAAATCACTGCACAGAGTTAGCTGAGATATGTGGATTTAGAGCAGCAGTGTTACCAAGATAAGGCAAAAATTGGCGGTAGGAGTAAATCTCCATTTGAGACAGTGCAACAGCACTACAAAACTAAATACTGTTTCCTGCAGTCGCTTAAGTGCAGCAAGTATCCAGTATTCGGGAGATAGTGGGTTCGAACCCCACTGTTGGCAGTCCTGAAGATGGTTTTCTGTAGTTTCCCCATTTTCACACCAGGCACGGCTGCTTCCTTCCCATTTCTAGCCCTCTCCTGTCTCATCGTCGCCATAAGACCTAACTGCGACGTAAAGCAAATTGTAAAAAAAAGATATACTTGAGCAAGAGAGAGAGGTCAGGCTTCAAGAAAATAATTTGGATGTTCTCAACCGTTTAAGTCAAGTTCAACGTAGAAGTGAAGTAGACGAGACAAGTGTAGAATACGTTTGTAAATTTTACACATTCGACAAGGAACACTCTTCTGTCTGAGCTGCAGTGCGTTTACAAAATCGAAGAATCAGAAAACAAAATATATCCCAGTAAGAACTACTGTTTTTGTAGTGAAGTATTTCAAAAGTGTGTTCCGTCTCATTTTTTGAACTTTTTCGTTTTTGGCTTGCTTAAAATAAGCCAAAATTAAATGAGGCCACAACACTAGTTGCAAATCAAGGATTGTGGCGGAAAATTCCACAGAGGCTTGCAGACTTAACGCTGAAAGGCATAACAGTCTATAATGATAATGTATGTAATGTATGTGTATATAGGTTTCGTTTTTGGTTTTTACAGTTCGAAGGAATTCGGCAGCCTGTGAGACGATTTTTTCCAGCTTGCGGTGTTTAGAAACATACTGCAGAAACACGATTAGCCAGGAGAGGCCCTTTCAGCTATCGACAGGAGTATTGGTCCGCCTCTGTGGTGTAGTGGTTAGTGTGATTAACTGCCATCCCCGGAGGCCCGGGTTCGATTCCCGGCTCTGTCACGAACTTTGAAAAGTGGTATGAGGGCTAGAACGGGGTCAACTCAGCCTCGGGAGGTCAACTGAGTAGAGAGGGATTCTATTTCCACCTCAGGCATCCTGGAAGTGGTTTCCGTGGTTTCCCACCTGTCCTCCAGGCAAATGTCAGGATGGTACCTAACTTAAGGTCACGACCGTTTTCTTCCCTCTTCCTTGTCTATTCCTTCCAATCTTCCATTCCCGCAACAAGGCCCCTGTTCAGCATAGCAGGTGAGGCAGCCTGGGCGAGGAACTGGTCCTCCTCCCCAGTTTTGTCCCCCGTTCTCACATTCCAGGACACCGCCCTTAAGGCGGTAGAGGTGGGATCCCTCGCTGAGTCCGAGGGAAAAACCAACCCTGGAGGGTAAACAAGATTACGAAGTAGAAAGGAATATTGACGTTGACTTTTCAAAAGTAATCTAATATCAGAACGAAAAATACAATGTGATCAAATTGTGTAAAGTAAAGAAAAGTTTTGTTTTTTGTCCATGGTGTCTGCTTGATTTTCACTTTTACGAATAAAATCAGGCTAAGTAACAAATGCATTTGAATAATGTTTATTTTAATTCTGTGTGAATGTTCTTTACTTTACAAAGGTTTGGTTACTAAGTGATTAACATAGAATACTGAAAGTAAAATCGTGAATATTAGGGTAACAATAACACCCTGTAATCCCTGCCACCCTTTCAAAATGCTCAAATTACACCCACGAAGGCAACCTTACCTGCGCAGAATTTATTCCGTAACTAACTGATGTACCCGTGCTTCGCTACGGGATTATCAGAGACTGACTTTGTAGTTTTCCTAACTGAAGACAACATAGCTCATTACAAAAACGTCCATAGGAATGTAGCGATTAAAAGCAATGTTATCATATAAAATACTCGATCAAATGAAAAACCACACATTTTATCACTTTTAACGAACAATGCTACGATGAAAATCTAACAGTCCAAAGTTCCAGAGCAGGAATGACCAGGCCGCAGACAGCCACGCAGCAGTAATCCTATCTACCGGAAATGAGTGGCAGCAGAAGATACAAAGCACACCACAACAATGGTAAATATTATTGAACTTGTTGATCAATGTTATGAGGTTTCTATATTGTAGGCCTTCATATTTAGTTTTCTTTCGACTCTGTGATTTGTAAAATTATTTATAGCATAGACTTTAGTTCCTGCTTCTCCGACTTTACATACCGATTTTCATTAAATTCTGTTTACCCATTTTCTCGTGACTCGGCGCTGATATGGACTTAGTAACAAAAATCCAAATGAATTAATATCTTGTGATCATAGCTGGTACGGCAACAATGTATAAGACATAAATGACCGGAAATTTAATACTATATAACTTTAGTTATGTAGTATTTATCGATACGGCCTCTAATAACAAATATTTGAGAATTAAATTTTAGGTCTGTAACGGTTCAAATCCCATTACAAGATAATATGTATATTATTATTATCTGTATTATTATTATTATTATTATTATTATGTCCGTATTATTATTATTATTTTATCTGTGAGATTACTATTATTTTGTTATAATTATTATTCAATTCCAGTACGCAAAGCTTGACGCATGCGTATTTGTAATTGAGTGTATGCATATATACGTATATGTAGATTATCATTAAATACCTGTACAGTGAGAGTTTCGATGTATCAGATGTGGATGTGACGTCGTTATATTGTTATACTACTGGCGATTCTGCCAAGTCATTGCTACGCCATGGCTACGTCATCGTATTTAGTTAGCACTGAGCTCACTTTCTTTGAGAAACCCAACGAGCCGGCGGCGGTTTCACAACTGTATGTAATATTTGCCGCGTTGTGGGAGTATGTCATTGTTATTTCTGGAGATTACGTAGCTGTGTCAACCAACGTCTATAAAAGGTGGATGCACATTATAGCGTCAGTCTATGGGAAGGAGAGGCCTCAGTCGGTCATAAGTCATTACTTAAATGGACGCAGTACAGTGAAGAAGTCTACTAGATGAAGAGGCCTTAGTCGGTCAGTCAACAAGTGTGAACGAGAGATGGAGAAGACTCAGTGAGCCATTAATTCTTGGTCATTGAGAGAGTGAGGCCAAAAGTTAGTTGGTCACTTAGTTGAAGACACGGACGCAAGGCTTACCATGGAGTCAGAGAGGGCAACCCTGGACCTGCCAAGAGGTAATACCATATTGACTTACAAAGAAGTCAGATGATATGGAGAAGAAGCAGTCACAAGGATGTATCACCAAGTTAGGCGTGACACATCTACAGTAAACACCAGATCAAAGGAATGCGTCGTAATTACACTCAAAGTGTTGAAGGTACAGTCAAGTGAATCAGTGAGGGAAATATTTCGTATAAATTGTTAAATGTCCGGTCAAGAAGAATTCAAATTCATGCCTAGTTTCTTTCATTTGCAATGTCATAATTTCATATTCTCATCTGTTTTATCGCAACAAGACTCACTATTTTTTGATATATTATTTAAAAAATATATATTGTTCTATCAAACGAATTCATAGTTTTATTTCATTGGCAGTAAAATATCTTAACCTCAAAATTAATGGGGAAACCGAATGCCAATCTCCTTTTCCCAGAACTTATATGGTAGGCCTATGTTGTCAAAAGTAAGCTTATTACCCCACACCCTAGAGATAGTCAAGATTCTCATTCTGTTATTGCTGCACTAAGTGGCAGCTGGCGTCCTTCAAATAACGTATGTGTAAATAAGCAGGTAACAAGTAAGTGTGAGTACAAGGTCCAACGAGTGTGTATTTTATTTAATGAATGTTAATTTTCATAATTTCTATGTTAAATGCAGAATTTCAGATTTTCCATTTTAAATGCAGATATTCAGATTTTTCAAGTTAAATGTAGTTTTATATGTTTCAAAAGTTAGTCAGACAGTTAGGAAAGTCTCAGGTCTTCCCCTAAAATACCATTTCACTCAACGATATAGACTTATTTATGGCATAGATTATAGCGACTTATTCCCCGACTTTGCATATCGATTTTCATTAAATTCTCTTCAGCTGTTTTCACGTGATGCGTGTACATACATACATACATACAGACAGACAGACAGACAGACAGACAGAAACTAAGGAAAATTAAAAAGTGCATTTCCTTGTTAATGTGGACATGACTGATATATAAATGCCATCCTTTTTAAATTCTGAGCAATGTACAGACAAAACTCTTATTATATATATAGATGATTCCCAAAACACGTTAGGTGAGAAATAAATGGCGTATGACTTTTAGTGCCGGGAGTGTCCGAGGACATGTTCGGCTCGCCAGATGCAGGTATTTTGATTTGACTCCCGGAGGCGACCAGCGCGTCGTGATGAGGATGAAATGATGATGAAGACGACACATGTACCCAGCCCCCGTGTCAGCGAAATTAACCAACTATAGTTAAATTTCCCGACCCCGCCGGTAATCGAACCCGGGACTCCTGTGACCAAGGGCCAGTACGCTAACCATTTAGCTATGGAGCCGGACGTTAGTTGAGAGAAGACCATGCATGCCTCTGCTCGCAGTTCAACTCGGATGGAGGGAGACCTTACCTTGACTAACTCTGTAACTATCCAGTGTTGCTCTGTTACTCACGTGTATTCTATGGGTTTTAAAAGATTCTAGAAACTTGGATGTTACCTTCACCAGTGAGTAATTAGGATTAATATTAGTCGATAGAAGGAAAGACGCCCGACTCTCTGGTGTAGTGGTTAGCATGATTAGCTACCCCTCACCAACCCCATCTCCCCACCCTCGGGAGGCACAGGTTCGATTCCCGGCTCTGTCACGAAATTTAAAAGTGGCACGAGAGCTGAAACGGAGTCCACTCAGCCTGGAGTAGAAGAGAGTTCGATGGTGGTGGTGATTATTATAGCCATCCTCGAAGTGGTTTTCCGTTGTTTCCCCACTTCTCCTGCAGGCAAATGCCGGGATGGTACCTAACTTAAGGCCACGGCCGCTTCCTTCCTTCCTTCCTTCCTTCCTTCCTTCCTTCCTTCCTTCCTTCCTTCCTTCCTTGTCTATCCCTTCCGATATCCCCCCCCCCACACACACAAGGTGTCCAGAGTAGCCGGTTAGACGCCCTAGGTGAGGTACTGGTCGTCCTCCTCCCCAGTTGTATACCCTCGACCCAAAGTCTCACTGCCCTCGAGGCGGTAGAGGTGGGATCCCTCGCTGAGACCAATTGGTCTGGATAAATCCAAAGAGGCGAACGAAGAAAATGTGATCATTTCGGCAAAAATCCCAAAACACAAATGCGATGGTTTATCGAAATTAAACAGGATATGGCTGTACATGGTATCACAAGAAACGAGATATTAGATATAGGAATTTCCAGAAAAATAATTGAGAAGTTTGGGGGTGTCCTCGAGAGATATGGAAAGAAAGGAGCAAAGGAAATCTGTCTGGACGGAGGAAAGGAGGAGGAAACATAGTGAAAGAATGAAGAATTATTGTAAAGACAGGAAAGCAGCAGAAGAAGAAAATCATAAAGTTACTTCACGTGGTGCACAGCCGGCCAATCTTGATCCACATTTAGACTTAGTTTAGGCTATTAGTACCGATGAGGTCACTATTCTCATAGGCATTTGAGACCTACCGGCAACACAAATGAAGGCCACACTTCACACAGAGTAGTGGAGCAGTGTTTTTCAACTTGGAGAGGACTGAATGAGTATCGGTCTTTTGCCTATGATATTGCTAATACAGTATATAATATTACTTTATATATAAAAAGATTTCTCTAAAAACAGCTTTAACAAATCCGTCCGTCCGTTCTACTGAACCGATTTGCTTCATTTCTGTTGTATTCTCTCCGGAATTACCTGCCGGTCAATCACGAGACATTGAGAAGTTTCTGAAGTTCACTCAACTTGGAGTAATCACAAAATCAAATCATTCAATGATCACTCCAATAATTGCAGGCGAAAGCTTACCCTAATCTCCCCTTGTGGGTGGGGTAGTAGAATAACACCCACGGTATCCCCTGCCTGTCGTAAGAGGTGACTAAAAGAGGCCCCAAGGGCTCTGAACTTTGGAGTGTGGGTTGGCGAACACGGGGCCCTTAGCTGAGTTCTGGCATTGCTTCCACTTACTTGTGCTAGGCTCTTCACTTTCATCTATCCTATCCGACCTTCCTCGGTCAACTCTTGTTCTTTTCCGACCCCGACGCTATTAGGTTTCTGAGGGCTAGGGAGTTTTCACTTTCACGCCTTTCGGGCCCTTGTCTTTCTTTCGCCGATACCTTCATTTTTCGAAGTGTCGGGTCCATTCCATTTTTTCTCTTTGATTAGTGTTATATGGAGGACGGTTGCCTGGTTGTACTTCCTCTGAAAACAGAAATCACCACCACCACCACCACTTACCCTAATCCGCAATATATTCTGTACTTAGCAGGTTGCTAAGCGACTAACAGTTTCATTAATATTACGATATACGTGCTTTTCATCCTTAGTAATGTCATTGCATGCAACCATTTTATTACTACCTGTGAAGCCAGTGAGTATACACTTCCTCTGATATTCGAAGAATAATGTTCTCTTCTAGATACCTGATTCTCTGACCTTCCCCAGCTTCTGAATATACTCAACAGATGGCAGAACGTTCCTAATTACTTACATGCTGCTAAAAGAAAACCATTTACGTACGTACAGACAGGAAGGTGTCAAGTCGACTAGCCTTCTGTATGACCATTAAAAAGCGCAGGGACAAACTCTTGAACAATGGGCAGTCTACTTACCCGAACCAGTATTCAGCCACGGCCAATTGTATGTTGCACTATCTCGGCAAAGGTCGTTGGAAAATTTTAAGATCCAGATGCGGCCGAACGGTCGAAGCACACAGAAATGTTCATGAAACTATTGAAAAGAGCAGGCAAAACAATATGACTGCGACAGGCATATCAAGATGAGTTATCTGACCTATTTATAAGGAATGTTGCGGAGCAGCTCCGATCCACTAGTATACACACAGTTCAAAAAAAATAGGGGAACATGTTTTTGATCGTATGCCATGCCCCACAAAACAATACCTCACGCACAGGTATTGTACTGTTGAAGTATACAAAAAAACATCGATGGATTGGCATTCATTTTCAAAACACAAACGGAAATGTCCAAATAGGGGCGAAAACGAAGTGATAACAGTATTCCAGGGTGGATATTTATCACAGTTGGAGAGCTTCAATATGGTGTGTGTCCTCCAGAAGCATTTATCACAGCTTGGCACCTACGTGGCATGCTCCGTATAAGTCGACGAAGGTCACGTTGCGGTATCAGGTCCCATTCTTCAATGAGAGCCAGTTCGAGGTCTTGGAGAGTCTAAGGTGGAACATGCCGCCCACGAACACTTCTGTCAAGCCTATCCCACACATGCTCGATGGGATTAAGGTCGGGACTCACTGCTGGCCATTCCATCTCTTGAATGTCCACTTCTCGCAAGACAGCTCTGGTGATGCGCGCTACATGAGCACTGGCATTGTCGTGCATGAGTACGAATTCAGGCCCAAGACCGTATGCAGCAACGAACACATGTTGTAGCAGTATCTGCTCGATGTACCCCTCTGCAGTAAGATTAACACGGACGACGAGAAGATCCGTACGGCCATCAATACTGATGCTACCCCACTTCATCACAGAACCTTGTCCGAATCGGTCGCCTTCCTGGACAGCATCTGGCATGTTCTGCACACCACGGCGTCTCCATACACAATTAAGTCCATCATGCTGTGTCAGGGGAAATCTGGACCCGTCTGTGAACAACACAGGTCTCCATTGGCGAAGTTGCCAGTTGACGAGGGTACGGGAAAACAGAAGGCGAGTTGCGCGATGTTGCTGCGTTAAACGGGGCACTCAAACAGGACGTCTGGGTTGTACTGTAAGGACACTTCTCTTAACCTGTTCTTTTCTGTCTGGTCAGACACCGTGACTCCAGTGACCCTCCTAAGGTCTTGATGCAGTTCTCTGGCAGTTGCTGAACGACGCCGCAACGCACAGATGGTCAGATATGGGTCATCCTGTGGGGTTGTCATGCGTCCACGACCTTGTCCAACCCTCCTTGTGAACTGACCTGTCTCACTGTAGCGATTCCACAAGCGGTGAATAAGTGACGGAGAGACATTGAGATCCACAGCAACACGACGAAAAGTCCATCCTTCCTGGATCAAAGTGTCTGCCCTTGCGACTTGAACCTCGTTAAGATGTCTCATGGAATGTGCTAGTTTACGTACAACGTGCTCACATGACCTCAGTAGTCTGTGTACCTTACAACGACACACGGACGCACCGCTATTCACTTTGTTTTGAGGGGTCACCTGACATTTTAATGCATGGTTACATCTACAGATGGAGTATAACTTCGATTTGACATACTATGAGTAGCCAAGGTCTCAAGGTATGCTGTACGACCATTGGAACCTCATCTACCAAATTGACGTTCAAGTACCACACGTTACAAAACATGTTCCCCTAATTTTTTGTACTGTGTATATAAAATAACAATGTTAACGTCTATGACAAAAATAAAAATATTAGAAACTACAACGTAGTGATCGGGTGTAATTATTGAGTAGACGTAATTATAATATTTAAGGTAGTAATAGATAAATTAATTATGACAGAATGTATCAAAATAACTTGGATTGCAAACAATGGTTACTCTCTCCTCAGTTCCTGGCGATGCGGACCTAGGGGATGGAGTATTCTATTCCAGTGGTATTCAAACTTATTGGTTGGCGTACCACCGAAATCCAGTTGTTTTAGCTTCGTACCCCCGAAGTACGAGTATATTGCGATTATACCAGAAATAACAAATGATTCTTTCTGGATGCTAAATAATATTAATCATCATCACCATCATCTTCCGCAACTTATCCCGCTTGCTCAGGGTCTCTGCACGCACTGAGGCATGAAAGAGTTGTGGCCGTGAATTTAAGGTCGCACGCTCTTCCTGACACTTCGGAATTTGTAATTGAAAATCCTACCCCAGCAACACCAGGAATCAAACCACGGCCGCAGGAATGACAGGCAAGCAACTAAGCCACTACACCACTCTGTTCCCCAATAATAACAATAATGTATTGTATACAGTCTAATCGTCTTAGGCCGGGAGATTTGTTACGGTGAAGGAGATACACGGTGAAGGTGAGGGGGTTGACGGCCGTGGCCTACACTAAGAACTGTCCCGGCATTCGCCTTAGTGCAGGAAAGTGGAAAACCGCGGAAAACCATTCTCAGGACAGCCGGCATATGACCAATTGATTGACGCCATTAGATTGTGTTCTAAAGAAGCCATTCCAAGAGGATGCAGAACTAATTACATACAATGTCTTTACCAGGAAACATCTGCCCTACTGACATCATCATCATCAGTGTTTTCATACAGCAGGTCTTCACATGGCAGCTCTCCACGCAATCCTGTCTCTTGCCACCCTCTTTGTTTCCTCATACTTGTATTCTATTTTGATACTGTCTAGCATCTGATATCTTCTCCGTCCTCTTTGTCTTTTTCCATTTACCGTTCCTTCTATAGCATCTATAAGCAAGCAATCGCTCCTCATCCAATGACCAATCCAATTGTGCTTTCTCTTCTTGATTACTTTTAATATATTTCTCTCTTCCCCAACTCTTCTCAAGACTTCTTCATTCTTTACTTTTTCTATCCATTGTATACTTTCCATTCTCCTCCAAATCCACATCTCAATTTATATGAAAGGAATCCTTTTAGTGCTGAAAATATTGCAAGCGGACAACAACTTATATCTGCTATTTCAGAGACTGAACGAGAAGAGTGGATAAAATTTACTGGAGAGGTTAACGTGGATAGGAGTATTCAGAAGGCCTGGAGGCTACTCAGGTGTCTTAGTAATGATTCTAATAAAGAATAATCTCTTTGTAAAATACCTGCAAACTAAGTTGCTCACCAACTCGTGCAAAATGGCAAGTCTGTACACTCCAGTTCTAAAACATAAGTGGATGTTACAACGACAAAATTCATACCAGAGACCAGCATGCTTTCTAATCCCTTTACCATGGCAGAACTGAATGAGGCTATAAATATCAATAAAAATGGAAAGGCTCCTGGTGTAGATGAAATCTGTATTCAACAAATAAGAATCAAGAATTTTGGACCTGTTACTAGAGAATGGGTACTAAATCTATTTAACAATTGCATTAGAATACACAGAATACCCAAACTTTGGAGGAAATCTAGAGTTATAGCATTCCTCAAACCAGGAAAATATCCACATGATCCTAAAAATTACAGACCAATTTCCTTGCTCTGTCATTTATTCAAGTTCTTAGAACGAATGATTCTGGTAAGGCTTACAAAAATAGTTGAATCACTTTTAATCCCAGAAAAAGATGGTTTTAGAAGAGGGAAGAACTGTACATCACAAATCCTCCACTTGATCCAATATATTGAAGATGGTTTTGAAAATCGGAAAAAGGGACAGTCTTCATCGACCTAACTGCGGCCTATGACACAGTCACCAAATTCTGTTGAGTAAACTTTATAAGACGACAAATGATAACAAGATGACTGAATTATTCGATGTCTTCTTGAAAATGGAAGATTCTTTGTAGATTTCCAAGGGCGACACAGTCGTTGGAAGAACCTCAGGAATGGCCAAGCCCAAGGTAGTGTTTTGTCTCCAATATAATTTAATATTTACACGAATAATCAACCCTTGCCAAAAGGAACGAAAGGCTTTATTTATGCAGCTGATCGATCTATTGTCACCCAGGGTGATCAGTTTGAGAGTGTTGAACGGAGACTAATGGAAGCCTTAGATGAACTGAGTCCATACTACAGAGAACATCATCTAAAGCCTAAGACGTCAAAGACGCAAGTTTGCGCTTTTCACTTGAAGAATATGCAGGCAAGAAGACAACTGAAGATTTTCTGGGAGGGTGGTCTCTTGGATCTAGGGGTAACTCTGGATCGTGCATACACGTATGAACAACATTGTGTTAACACGAAATACAAAGTATCTACGCGAAATTCCATTATTCGCAAGTTATGCGGTACCAACTGGGGAATGCAAACTCAAACAATGAGAACTTCTTCTTTAGCACAGAGCTACTCTGCAGCAGAATATGAATGCCCTGATTGGTATAGATCATGCCATGCCAAACACGTACATATTGCTTTAAATGAACTTGCCGTATTTTAACTGGTTGCCTACACTTTGTGATAAGGTATGTTGCTTGGCTGGCATTGCTTTCCCAGATATTAGACATAAAGTAGCAGCCAAACATGAAAAATCTAAAATTGGCGTTTCCCAAACACATCCATTACATGATTATCAAGCTGCTCAACACCGATTGAAATCCAGAAGTTTTCTACATTCTACTGAGTACCTTTCGGAGTCACTTAAATCATCAAGACTAACTTCCTGGGGATCCAAAAACCTTCATCTTAATGGATGGATTAATCCATCTGAAACTCTTCCAGCCGGTTATGAAGAGTCGTGGTCTACTGTACATGGAAAAGTCTGAACAGGTTGCGGTCTGGAGTCGGTCGATCTAAGATCAATATGAAGAAGTGGAGTCTATCTGAAGAGTCAAACCTCCGTCCCTGCGGAGAAGAACAAACCATGGCGCACCTCTTTCATTGCAACTCCTGCCCTCTCCTTTGCACCACGCAAGATTTAGTGAATGGCACACCAAATGGTCGAGATCTCGCCAAATTCTGGTCCGATATGATACAATTGTTACTTTGAATGTGCCTCTACTGTGTTTTTACAAGTTATCTAATTATTGTTTCTCATTCTTAACTAATAATTTATATGATGTATTGCTTCTGATACGAACAAATAAAACCACCAATTTTATAGGGAATTGACCCAAAATAATTCCCCTGAGACGACAGAGGAACAATTGTTCAATGCTTTAGATCAGGGCCTCTCAGGGTGCATGCGCGTGGTGCATGCACTGTGCACGGTGCAAAAGACGACTTGGCTTGGTTGACCAGAGTGCAGACCCCCCACTCCTCGATTTGGAGCAATAGCGCTTACTCTCTCTTTCCTCACGCCTCTCTCGCTCGCTCCGCCTGTCTCCCTCTGCCCCACTTGCGCCGTAGCGCTCCAAATCCGGGCTGAGTTGAGCCGAGTAGAGCCGAGCTCAGCCGAGTAGCCAAGAGACGAAGCGTTGATCCGAGCTATACCGAGCGGCACCGATGCACAGTGCACAGAGCTCTTGCGCCTCGCTCTGCACGCGTGAGATTTTGGGCGTTTGAGAGGCCCTGCTTTAGATTATGAGTAATGTAGGTCCTAATATATGTCCCATGTAATATTTGCAAGTAAGTGATCAAAATCATGTTAATTTGATAGACAGTAGGTTTTATAATAAGAATAAATAGAGAAAAGTATCATTTTATTTTGTTAATTTTTTCACCCAAACACACAAGTCCTTTATTCTCAGCTTTACCTAAATGATGGTTAGCCCATTCTTGCGAGAACTCACTCAATTCCGCTTTGATTTCCTTTAGCACCTGCTTGATATAAACATTTAAAAGGAGAGGGGACTAACTGCAGCCTTGTCCCACTCCTTTTTGGGTTGCTGTTCTTTTTTCATAGCTCTCGATGCTTAGCACCGCAGACTGGTTTTGGTACAAATTGTACGTAATCCTTCTTTGTAAAGTAAACCCGTGTTCTTGGTCCCCAATGGAGGCGAGCTGCATATACCAGCCCTCCTACCTTTCTTAAATTTCTGGTACCGGGCGAGTTGGCCGTGCGCGTAGAGGCGCGCGGCTGTGAGCTTGCATCCGGGAGATAGTAGATTCGAATCCCACTATCGGCAGCCCTGAAGATGGTTTTCCGTGGTTTCCCATTTTCACACCAGGCAAATGCTGGGGCTGTACGTTAATTAAGGCCACGGCCGCTTCCTTCCAACTCCTAGGCCTTTCCTATCCCATCGTCGCCATAAGACCTATCTGTGTCGGTGCGACGTAAAGCCCCTAGCAAAAAAAAATTCTGGCAGTACCGGGAATCGAAGCTGGGCCTCCGAGGAAGGCAGCTAATATTGCTAACCGTTAAGCTACGGTGAAGGACTTCGTCACGGTATCTGATCCCGATCACTTTCAGAATCTGAAATAGTTCGGTCCAATCAACGTTATCTAATGCCTTTTCTAGATCTGCAAATGCCATGAACGTGGCCTTGTCCTTAATTCGATCATCATTGAGCGAGTGGCTGCTCGGTTTGGGTCACGAAACCGTCATTTTGCTTTCGGCAGGTAGTGGGTTCGAACCCCACTGTCGGCAGGCCTGAAGATGATCTTCCGTAGTTTCCCATCTTCATACCACGTTTTGACATAACCGTTACTTCCTTCCCACACCTTACCTTTTCCTATCCCATCGTCGTCATAAGACCTATCTGTGTCGGTGTGACAAGCGAATTGTAAAAAAATTGTAACAAAAATTCGACCCTCTAAGATCAGTCGTAAAGTCATGATTCGAGTGTTTCTACATTTCTTCTGATCTTCTCCCAACTCAGTTCAACTTGTCTTTCCATTCTTCTGTAATCAGTTTTCCGTCCAGAGTTGGTTTTTCCCTCGGACTCAGCGAGGGATCCGAACTCTACCGGCTCAAGGGCAGTGTCCTGGAGCGTGAGACATTTGGTCAGGGAGGATACAACTGGGGAAGAGGGCCAATACTCTGCCCAGGCGGACTCACCTGCTATTCTAAACAGGGGTCTTGTGGGGGATGGGAAGATTCGAAGGGATAGGCAAGGAAGAGGGAAGGAAGCGGCCGTGGTCTTAAGTTAGGTACCATTTGCTTGGGGAAGAAGTGGGGAAACCTCGGAAAACCACTTCGAGGATGGCTGAGGTGGGAATCGAACCCCTCTCTACTCAATTGATCTCCCGCGGATGAGTGCCCCGTTTCAGTCCTCGCACCACTTTTTAAATTTCGTGGCAGAGCCGGGAATCGAACCCGGGCTTCCGTGAGTTGCAGCTAATCACACTAACCACGACACCACAGAGACGGACCTTCTGTAAATTATACATGTTAAAACTTTGCAAGTGTGAGATAATAAACTAATGGTGCGGTAGTTTTCACACTTGTCAGCATCTGATTTCTTGCGAAAGAACGGAGGACCTGCTCTTTAGTTGAAAGGCCACTTGTTTTAAACCGAAGTACCCACTTTTCATTGCCTACCCAAAATTATGCACTTCACTTAATATCAAGAGTTTCGTAAAGCTTGTTTTTGTTTACACATTCAACATACCACCCGCTAGAGGCAACTTATGCACTGGAGACCAGACTTCGAGGTCAACACGTGCTCGTGCACAATACCTAGCTCACGTGAACGCCAAGGACAAATAGAGCGGAATAGCCCCCTTTTTACCTTGAGCACATAACGGTGATGGTGCCAGCACGAGGAGCACAGCAATGAACACACCAGTCGGGCACGTTACCTCTTCTCATTCACGTGTACTTAAACCGACCCTTTTCATTGAGGCTAGTCCGGCTCCATAGCTAAATGGTTAGCGTGCTGGCCTTTGGTCACAGGGGTACCGGGTTCGATTCCCGGCAGGGTCTGGAATTTTAACCATCATTGGTTAATTTCGCCGGCGCGGGGACTGGGTGTATGTGTCATCTTCATCATGACGCGCAGGTCGCCTACGGGAGTCAAATCAAAAGACCAGCACCTGGCGAGCCGAACTTGTCCTCGGACACTCCCGGCACTAAAACCCATACGCCATTTCATTTCATTGAGGCTAAACGTGGGACATTTGGTGAAGAGTGCTACGTTTTGAGGGGACAGAGTGTGCGTATGTCTGCCCCTTCGTCCCGTTTCTTCATACGGAGTCGGAGATGCACACAACAACACAACAATTAGCTTTACGTCGCACCGACACAGATAGGTCTTTTGGCGACGATGGGACAGGAAACGGCTAGGAATCGAAAACAATCGGCCGTGGCATTAATTAAGGTACAGCCCCAGCATTTGCCTGGTGTGAAAATGGGAAACCATGGAAAATCATCTTCAGGGCTGCCGACAGTGGGGTTCGGACCTACTATCTCCAGAACACTGGATACTAGCCGCACTTAAGCAACCGCAGCTATCGAGCTCGGTAAGAGTCGGAAATGAGGTGAAATTATTTTTACAGTATACAGTTTTTACGGACGGGTGTCCTTCCTGACGCCTAACTCATTTGTTGTTGTTGTTGTTGTTGCAAGTTGCTTTACGTCGCGCCGACACAGATAGGTCTTATGGCGACAATAAGGCAGGAAAGGGCTAGGAGTGGGCACGAAGCGTCCGTAGCCTTAATTAAAGTAAAGCCCCAGCATTTACCTGGTGTGAAAAGGGAAACCACGGAAAACCATCTTCAGGGCTACCGACAGTGGGATTCGAACCCACTATCTCCCGAATACTGGATAATGGCTGCACTTAAGCGACTGCAGCTATTGAGCTCGGTAGGAAGGAATCGGCTGTGGTATTTGAACAGGAACTGTCCCGTCATTTGCCTGGAAGTGGAAATGGGAAACCACAGGAAACCATTCTCAAAACAGCTGATGGTGGGGTTCGAACCCACGCGTCTACCGAATGCAGAGTTTGGCTCCATAGGCGTAGGGCGTTAACACGTGCGGTCACTCCGCTCAGTTTTGGAGGGACAGTTAAATTTGGACTACTTTGAAAATTGAAAAGAAATTCAGCACAAACACTTTTCATTGGTTATAATTAGACCTGGGATTTTTATTTGCCAACATTTTTATTTTCGAACATAGACACTCAAATGTGAAAAATAGGTTCTAAGCATCTATTTTAGGCAACTTCGATTTTACGAATTTTAATAGACTATCAATTAAAATATCATTTGTATTTTGAAAAAAATTGAAAATATTTCTTTAGGGGGAAATCTTTCTTTCTTCTTTCTTAATCTGTTTACCCTCCAGGGTGGTTTTTTCCTTGGACTCAGCGAGGGATACCACCCCTACCGCCTCAAGGGCATTGTCCTGGAGCGTGAGACTTTGGGTCGGGACGATAAAATGAGAAGGAGGACCAGTACCTCGCCCAGGCGGCATCACCTGCTATGCTGAACAGAGGCCTTGTCGAGGGGGAAGGAAGCGGCCGTGGCCTTAAGCTAGGTACCATACCGGCATTTGCCTGGAGAAAAAGTGGGAAACCACGGAAAACCACTTCGAGGATGGCTGAGGTAGGAATCGAATCCCCTCTACTCAGTTGACCTCCCGAGGCTGAGTGGACCCCATTCCAGCCCTCGTACCACTTTTCGAATTTCGTGGCAGAGCCGGGAATCGAAGCCGGGCCTGCGGGGGTGGCAGCTAATCACGCGAACCCCTACACCACAGAGGCGGACTTAGGGGGGAATACCAAACATAGAGTATTTCACTCACCTCCTTGCTACAAATGTCACAGAACATAATTTTGGCAACCTATGTGAGGTACGGAAACTCCTCTAACCTTTTAATTACAGACGACTTAGAAGCTGACGCTTTCTTGTTTTCAGCAGGCCAGGGAACACTCGTGATGCAGACCACGGGCGGTTCTTACGGATTTCCGGGCAGTATGGTTTACCGTTCCCCGATTTTAAGATTTTGTTTGAAAAGTATTTCAAGGATATATTATTCAAGGTATATATACAGCAACTATTTTAGTTTCTCGGAATAAGTTAAGAGCTTTTCACATCGATTTAGGGATATAAAAATAGGTCCCCCTGTGGGTGGGTGTGGTAGAATAACACCCCGCGGTATCCCTTGCCTGTCGTAAGAGGCGACTAAAAGGGCCACAGGGACTCTCGAATTGGGAGCGTCCGTTGGTGACCGCGGTTTTTTTTATCTGAGTCCTGACATTGTTTCCACTTACTTATGACAGCCTCCTTACTTTCATGTATCCTATCCGACCTCCCTTGGTCAACTCTTGTTCTTTTGGATCCCGACGGTAGTAGAGCACTCGAGGCCTAGGGTGCTTTTCATTTTCACGCCGGGCGCCTGGGCCGATGACCTAGATGTTAATCCCCTTTCAACAGCAAGTATCATCATCAGCAGCAGCATTTTCACGCCCTTCGTGGCCCTTGCCTGTCTTTGTCCGACAACTATATTTTTCGAAGTGTCTGATCCCTTCAGTTTTTCTCTCTGATTAGTGTTATATAGGGGATGGTTGCCTAGTTGTACTTCCTCTTAAAACAATGATCACCACCACCTATAAAAATAGGAATGATAGGATTATAGGCAAATAGAGGTTATATCGTCAATTGAGGCTTTTTCAGGCACTAAAGGGCCATCGTTTTTAACCGTATAAATACATGAAACGCGTAAATACAACTTCATTTTAAGTTATATTTTGAGGAACAAAATAGGTTTTTGCCTAAAATCTGAGACCTAGTTATGATTAATAGTGTTGTAATCAGATGCTTAACATCTCTATATAACTGTCACTTTGACTCATACCTATCATAAGAGACAAATTTGTTTCAACAACTGTGAAGCTGCTTCCAGAAAGTCGCAGAACCGGGCTCAATTAAGTAATAATTCAATTTGGTCATTAGGAAAGCTTTAAGAGTATCATCTGTAAGATGGGTTTTTCACATGGCCAGAGTATGTTCATTTGCAAGTAAACCCTTTCTGCCAGGCTGTGTGGTTGAGGTGCTGACCTTGGCAGGTTCGATCCTGGCTCAGTCCGGTGGTATTTGAAAGTGCTCAAATGCGTCAGTCTCGTGTCGGTAGATTTACTGGCACGTAAAAGAACTCCAGCAGGACAAACTTCCGGCACGTTGGCGTCTTGGAAAACCGTAAATGTAGTTAGTGGGACGTAAAGCAAGTAATAACTATATACAAAGTAACATGTCATGACTGACTGACTGACTGACTGACTGACTGACTGACCGACAGACTGACTAACAGACTGATTCATCATCGCCGAGCCAAAACTACTAGACATAAAGAAATGAAATTTTGAGGATATATTTATATACACTGACTGACAGAGCAAATGCAACACCAAGAAGGAGTGGTTCGAAAGGGATGAAAGTTGGGGAAAAAACAGAGACGGCACGGACGAATAATTGATGTTTATTTCAAACCGATATGCAGGTTACACAATGCGCACGGCATCGACTCAGTAGGATGTAGGACCACCGCGAGCGGCGATGCACGCAGAAACACGTCGAGGTACAGAGTCAATAAGAGTGCGGATGGTGTCCTGAGGGATGGTTCTCCATTCTCTGTCAACCATTTGCCACAGTTGGTCGTCCGTACGAGGCTGGGGCAGAGTTTGCAAACGGCGTCCAATGAGATCCTACACGTGTTCGATTGGTGAGAGATCCGGAGAGTACGCTGGCCACGGAAGCATCTGTACACCTCGTAGAGCCTGTTGGGAGATGCGAGCAGTGTGTGGGCGGGCATTATCCTGCTGAAACAGAGCATTGGGCAGCCCCTGAAGGTACGGGAGTGCCACCGGCCGCAGCACATGCTGCACGTAGCGGTGGGCATTTAACGTGCCTTGAATACGCACTAGAGGTGACGTGGAATCATACGCAATAGCGCCCCAAACCATGATGCCGCGTTGTCTAGCGGTAGGGCGCTCCACAGTTACTGCCGGATTTGACCTTTCTCCACGCCGACGCCACACTCGTCTGCGGTGACTATCACTGACAGAACAGAAGCGTGACTCATCGGAGAACACGACGTTCCGCCATTCCCTCATCCAAGTCGCTCTAGCCCGGCACCATGCCAGGCGTGCACGTCTATGCTGTGGAGTCAATGGTAGTCTTCTGAGCGGACGCCGGGAGTACAGGCCTCCTTCAACCAATCGACGGGAAATTGTTCTGGTCGATATTGGAACAGCCAGGGTGTCTTGCACATGCTGAAGAATGGCGGTTGACGTGGCGTGCGGGGCTGCCACCGCTTGGCGGCGGATGCGCCGATCCTCGCGTGCTGACGTCACTCGGGCTGCGCCTGGACCCCTCGCACGTGCCACATGTCCCTGCGCCAACCATCTTCGCCACAGGCGCTGCACCGTGGACACATCCCTATGGGTATCGGCTGCGATTTGACGAAGCGACCAACCTGCCCTTCTCAGCCCGATCACCATACCCCTCGTAAAGTCGTCTGTCTGCTGGAAATGCCTCCGTTGACGGCGGCCTGGCATTCTTAGCTATACACGTGTCCTGTGGCACACGACAACACGTTCTACAATGACTGTCGGCTGAGAAATCACGGTACGAAGTGGGCCATTCGCCAACGCCGTGTCCCATTTATCGTTCGCTACGTGCGCAGCACAGCGGCGCATTTCACATCATGAGCATACCTCAGTGACGTCAGTCTATCCTGCAATTGGCATAAAGTTCTGACCACTCCTTCTTGGTGTTGCATTTGCTCTGTCAGTCAGTGTATCAATGTGGGTGCTCACTAAGGGAGGATTTTTGGATATTCCACCGCTAAGGGGTGAAAAGTGGGGTGAATTTTTAAAATGAGTGTATCTAATCTCAAAAACTTAACAGTTTAAAGACGTGAAAGTTGATATTTAGAACCTCCTTTAAAAAGAAGGAAACACGTGTTGTTTTGTTTTCCTAAAATCCTCTTAATGTGGGGGGGGGGAGTGAAAAAAGGTGAAAAAGGGGTTGAATACCTTTTATGAGAATACTTATATTTCAAAAACTGAAAACGTTAGAGTAATAAAGATTGGTATTTGGAATCTCCTTTAAAAATAAAGTAACATACGTTTTTTCGTTTTTTGGAAAATCCTGTTGAAGGGGTGGGATGGGTGAAAAGAAGGGAAGAAAATGCTTAATTATTTTTATCAAGATACTTATATATCAAATGCTGAAGATGTTACATACCTGAAAATTGGTATTTGGAATCTCCTGTAAAAGTAAAGGAGCGCGCATTTGTTTTCTAAAAATCCACTTAAGGGGAAGTGTTAAAGAAGGTGAATTTTTAAAATGAACATATCTACGGTATATCTCAAGAAATTAACATATTACACACGTGAAAACTGGTATTTTAATTTCCTAAAAAACAAAGTAACATGTATTTTTTATTTCGGAAAAACACTTATTTTATGAGGATACTTATATCTAAAAACTGAAGATGTTACAGGTATGAAAATTTCTATTTGGAATCTCCTTTAAAAATAAAGAAACACTTATTATTTTGTTTTCGGAAAATCCAATTAAGGGGTGGGGAATAAATTAATTGAAAAATTAGTTGAATTATTTGATTGAGGATACTTATGTCTCGAAAACAAAGGATGTTACGGACGAGAACTTTTGTATTTCGAATCTCCTTTAAAATTAAGACACGCGTATTTTGTGGAGGTAGTGGGGGGGTGGGGGTTGAAACAACTTAAAGGAGGTTTAAAAGAAGTTGAATTCTTTTACGAGGATACAAAGAAGAAGTGGACTTAAAACAATACACCACAAAATGTGTTTTGACTGGGGAGGGGGGGGGGGGGGTTGAGGAATGATGACAAAAATATGCATTTATATGAAACCGTTTGATTTATGAAGTTACAATTTCAGATGACATTCTAGGTGTTAAAAAGCAGAAGGTTTGAAACAAATTTAACCATTCAGAGAGTTAAATGGGGGGTTAATATCCGAAAACAAATATATTCACTCCTTCTTCCGAAACGGTTTAACGTACGAAGACAAAATTCCAAATAACGGCATATACGAGTATTTTAAATTCTAGCTGTGAAATAGGAAATATTTTTAACGCTCCAACCCTGAAGTGTTAAATGAGGTTAGCTCCTTAAACGAAATGATTCATTCCTCCAACACTGTTTGACGTACAATGTTGTAATTTATGTCCTAGGTATAAAATATCGTATACTTCAAAATATTTCTCTCCTAAGGGGTTCAGATGGTGGTTGACATTATACATCCTTCTGAAACCGTATCAGGCACTAATTGTTTTTATGAAGGGTGGTCTTCTATATCATAGATGTTAATAAATATTTAAAAATATTCAACCCTTAAAAAGTATTCATTCCTCCATTACTGTTCGACGTACAAAATCAAAATTTCACAGGCTGGTCGCTTTTACATCCTAGATGTTAAATAAGATATTGTTTAAAACATTCAAATTCTTCCATATGGGGTTCAAATCAGTGGTAGATCAGAAAATAAATAATCATTCCTCTCAAAACTGTTTGACGTACGAACTGAGAGCATATTTCACAGGCTCAACTGACAGTGGACTCTCCAAAATGTAAAACTTTCAATAATAACTTTCAGTTTAAAACCGTAGCGAAGCACAGGTATCTTGCTAGTCGTGAATAAAATTTGAGAAATGTTCGTGAAGGTCAATAGAGTTATGAACGTTTTAAGTAAAGTGGTCCCCTATTCTGAATATACCGATCTCTCTGTTTAAAACCAAGGATACCAGTATTTTGAATTCTCAAGTCAATGAAAAATTCCAGTCTCTTGATATGGGTTATTCTACGCATTCCTTTTCATTCTCCTGTTTTGGTTGGCGAGCCATTACACATTCAGTCGTACGGGACGGATGAAGTCGCACATCATGTTGCTCTCTGCTGTAATTACTACTTTAGCCTTTGAGGAATCCTTTCAACACCATATTAGCGGCCAGAAGCAGCTAATGCGCTGTGAAGGAAAAACGGCTGTCCTCACGTTCATTCAATGAGCTAGAAGAATTCGTCCTTTATAAACCTGCTTCCGTCTTGTTTAACCATCTAAGGAGATGTAATTCGGTATGTCTTTTAAAGAATTTGACGCTCCTGCCTATACGGATGGCAAGGAAAAAGATACACACCTTCGATAAACATCATGAATTATGTATTAAACTGGGGAGTGTTATCCTTGGAGCTACATCAGACAGGTACGGAACGGATAGTAGACTATACTTCTGGTTTGATGCAGCTTTCCAAGCCACCCTCTTCTGTTATTTTTCATTTCTACGTAACTACTACATTCTACATCCACTATACTCCCTCTACCATATCCATGCCTTGATCTTCTCTGCTATTGTTACCAGCTATAATTAATTCCCTCAGAAACCAACTGGCCAAATCCGGGATGTTTTCGTTTTTAACGTTGTTCAGGAGAGAATTTAAACTTTAAATAGTGTTAAAGATCGTTGGGAAAGTCCGAGTTCGATAATTGAGAACAGGTTAAGAGAGCCAGAATAGCAAGCATAGGCAGTGGAAAATAAGGCCAGAGGGTTCCGGGAATGTAGAGGGTGGCAACGAAATATGTAGTTAAAGAAAGTGATAGTTTCAATAATAACAGTTGCTTTTACTTCAATGAATGTAGTGTGTACATTTCCGATCAGCGGGGATAACAAAAACAAATACAGGAATAATTTCCAATGGGAGTTAAAGATAAGTTACACAAAAATGCTTAGGTGATTACATTACCAAAAAAAAAAAAAAAAAAAAAAAGGATGATGAAAACAACTTTAGTAAAAGGAGTTGAGCTGGGCCCATACGTGTGCATACATCTGTGCCGGAATGTTTACAAAAACTAATGTGTCAGGGCAATATATTTGGAGAATAAAATAAGTGCTATATAAATTTATGTAAGCAAAATAAGCCTATTGAACATGATCAACAATCAAATTCACCAAAAATTGCTAGACAAATAATGAACTAGAAGATCATATTGTTAAATTCTTATACAAAATATCTTAGGGATCTATATACTGAGAATGATACTGTGACCGTTCACCATCATTCCATGGAGATGTTAGGAGGTCTGGCTAATTATATATGCCGTTTTCCGCAACATCCTGCGACATATAACGCAGTAGTTAGCATTCTGTATGCTTAACCGGGGTATGATCCGCGACACGCCAGTCAGGAGGGAGCAGTTTCCCTACGCAGTGACGAGAAGAAGACAGCGCAGTATTGTTAACCTTGAAACCGCGCTCTCTTTCCGAGCGAGTGAGAAGAGATGATGACGCTACGCACGGAGATGGAGGTTTTTTGAGACCGGGCCGAATTAAGGTGTGTTAACCGTTGAAAAATAAATGCCCACTATAAATTCAACACCGCATTCAGTAGTACCACTTCACCATAATTTACGAAAAAGAGGAAGAAGAAGAATACTTCTACATGAAATAATTTTCGTAAATTTATAAATCAGGTCCTATTCGAACCAGTGTATTTTATGCTGACTGTCAATGCATATAAACACAATACTTTAAATATGGATCAGTAATGACGCCTATTATACAGTAGTACGCAGATCAAGGGCGACTACTGAAATCTGGCAACATGTGGAAAAAAGTGGGAGATATTGCATGATGAAACATGACGCATGATTTTCCAAAAGGACGCTTTGAAAATTATGAATAACCTACTGATCGCTTTGGTTTCACAGATGTTCAGTAGAAAGTAGAGGTCATGAGCTTTAGTTCGATTATTATCACGTCGTTCAAAAACTTCGATTACCGGACCGTCATGTTCAGCAGCGGCATATTTCACTTCCCCCCTGACCATTTTTCCGAAGGTTATAAATATAGCCTGGACCGAGACACTGTATCTCATTCTCATCCGTGTAGCTGCAGTGGTAACACGTTACTTAATTGTCGTGGCAGCCCAACATATCAGAAGCGGACTTGGATATCAGTGTATCAAGTGTTGTGCCATTGAAGAAACACATCAATGTGATTTAATATTTTTACGGAATAAGCCGTGTGGTACAAGTTAATGTACATAATCGCCGAATAGAAGCCTTAATTTGGCATTTTCAACATCACAATCGTCGAAGTTAGTTAATTATGACTTATGGTGCAATCACCAACGGATGGGCAAACACTTCAGGTTATTTAGCGTGGTGAGACAGTTAATTAATATATGCAGGGGCTAATTATCACCGCTCTTGAGCATTTAAGAACAAGTGACATCTAGCAAAAATTAAATAACCGCTCTTGACAAAATTAACATTCGCATCCTCCAGGGACATTCGTTGTGATAGTCTGTGTGACGGTCAGGGAATGAACAGTGATTTTTACAAACGTATCATTACTTATGTTAATCTGTTTGAACTTAAGAGTGGATCTTGTTATAAGTAGGCCCCTTTTGAAAGTGCATAAAACAGTATTTGATAACACATTCTCTATTTTCCTGTGTGTTCGTGAGTGGTCGTCGAACCCAAGACTCGGAGCCTACAAGAGTCGCGCCTCAGTGCCTGCAATCAGCTTTACAAGGATCGTCCCGAAATTCAACTGAGAAAACAGCAGTTCGAATCATGGATCGTCGTATGGAGAAGAACCAAGGAATACTAGGAACAATAATATTTATCATGTTCGAGTAAAGATCTAAGATGTACCCTAGATGACAGCAAGCCTTACTCACCAAATGTTAAGTACATACTTCAATATACCCTAAACACGAGATATGCATGCCATTGAATAATATTTGTAAATATTATAATGTTATAATTAAATATTAAATATGTAGGGAACATTATGCGCGTATGATTGGGAAAGATTTATTACTATTAGTTAGGATCATCAAATGATTTTAAGATAATCATTGATATTTAACAAAAATTCATTTGCATGAATAATTATATAGATTTCAAAGTTCTTAGCTTATATGAACTATCTTTGGGAAGAACGGCAAGTTAGCTAGATTTATATTTCTTCGCCTGGTAAAGATCTTCAGAGTAGTTTGGATATAAATGATACTTGGAGATTCGGGTATTTGTAATCCCGGATAATATTATATAATCATTGGAGTTGATCCAAATCGAGGCGTAATTAATTTATAATCATATATGAAATTGTGAGAATAATTAACCTGAAATAATGGGTTTTCTCTGTGAATTAAATGAACGGATTGAGATACGATGCCAAGACATGAGACGGCGAAGCTGTAACATGTTTGTTGTTGGAGTGATAAGGAAGAATAAATAATTATAGCTGTTGTGAGATATAAAATTGGGCTGAATATATAGCCAGATAACGAGTAATAAGAAATAATGGCCATCAAGTGAATGCATACTTGACAATGAGCCGAGAGGATATGTAAGAGAATTGAAAGGGAGAGTGACGGGTGATTTATTATGGTATCCGCAACCCAGGACTAGTCACAGCTGTTATTGTGAGGAACAGGTAAAAGGCTGGCCGACCGTAGGCCGAGCAAACTTTGCAGTCTCTAGCAGACGATGTTAATGGGCCAAGCTCTTCTCATTTACCAAAGTAATCTCGATCCCATTCTAATTATACGTTGCAAGTAACACGGATAATTTCCGGATTTTGTGAAGGATAGATCCCTTCTCGTGCTAAGCATTAATTTAGCCTCTGATTGGAGTCCAAAAATTTTTACCTTGGAAGCCGAAGCCTGTTGGTTCGAATGATGCTGGAGCGAAGATTTAACCAGATATTATGGCTTGGTTAAGCCATATCTTCAAGATATGTTGTGTAAATATATTTGATATTTATATATATGTTTGTGTGTTTTATTATTTCCCAAATGATATGGTGATGGGTTTGATTCCAGCTTTGACTGATTTTCTTTAAATGTTAACTTGTTAGGTAAACCCAGGATACGCACATATATGTTCAAAGTGTATGTTCATCGTAAGTGTTCAATGTAAATATACATTTGTCGTGGTCAAATGGATCACATGTTCGATACTCGGCAATGCAATCTCGTGTGTATATCAGATGTGCTTATATTGTGTTATAATTTTTTTCCCCTCCAAATCATGACCGGTAGACAATGGACACTATTTAATATCCAGTTATGACTAACATATGAAGGATATCTGGTTCTTGCCCAGAGGTCTCGAGTTCGATCCTCGGTACCGGAACCATATTTAATATCCGTTTGTGACAAGAGTTTAACAAATAAATTCAGTATCCATTTTTTTCGAATATCATGTACTAGTGTATGTTGATCGAATGGTGTACATCAAGAATTAATTATGCCAAGACAATTTCAACAAAAGAAGGCATACAGTGTATATAATGTTATCAGTATAATTGTTTCTTTTACTCATATGTTGAGATACAACATTATTGTGTGTGGTTCGTATCATTATAATAAATATGTTTAGAATATATACTTGAACGGAGATTCTTCTCATTTAACAAATATTAGCATATTCCTCTCATATTATAAAATCCTACTTTCATTATTTAGATAGTGCCTATTTATTTCTTTATCGGACATTCCATTACCCATATTGCTCTACGAATTCAGCCGGTGATCTTATGAAAGTAGGGAGGATGAGACTTCAAGCCTGGTAAGTGACTTCTGGCGGTTCTCATCGAAATGTTCCATCTGTACGTCTGTTTGTGAAACCAAATTAAGTAATATTGCCTTGATATACCTAACGTAAGCCTTATTTTTGTTGCCCAATTTTTGGGGCCAGTTTCATTCGTTGCCCGATGTGTTCAGAGCTGGTTCATACTCAATTTGGTACGACGACTAATGCCCAGGGCATGGTCGCATTTGTCGCCCAACGTGTTATGGGCACGGTTGCATATTTTTAACGCCCAAACGGTTGCATTTCACTAGAAGATCATATTGTTAAATTCTTATACAAAATATCTTAGGGATCTATATACTGAGAATGATACAAAAAATGTAACGAGATATGGGATGGAGGAAGAGAAGGAAACCGAGAGACACGAGCAGAAAATGTTCTCGTTAGATGAACGAAGCAATGAGTCCAAAACACACGAGGATTTGCATAATGCGTTAAGGGATACAACAGTTCGAATGCACTAAAGGAAAATGTGACCCCAAGAGTGGTTCAAAAATCCGTAGCCCGTTGACACAGAATGAAATTTAGTGGCCTGTAAATTGATGACTCTTCCAACTCCATCAGGAACCGAAGAATAAAGTAATATGAGAAGATATGTTACATTATTTGATCTCTATGTCTCACCTGAAAAAATAGTTGTAGTCAATAGAGCAGAGAACCAGCTCTGTCCAATAGTGCTCGCACATTCAGCAGGGAACGGGCTCTCGTTCAACCTGCCAGATTAGGCCGGTGCTACATACACTATTGTCCAAAAGTTAAGCATAATCACTAAACGAGGCCATACCGCCTAATAGGAATGTCAGACGGATTGCTGAACAAACGGAAGCTGAATCACACATCACATGTCACACAACTTGTCCAAAGAAAACCAGTGTCATAAAGGTTCTTATTGCTAAGGTACGCATTTGACAACAACTAACAAAACTTGGCAATGTCTTCCACAACAAAATATGCTGTTAATAGCGTGTATGGTTACCCCTAACGGCCACACGTGCTTCGCAGCGACGTGGCATGCTCTCTGTCAGATGGTCCAAGAGCTCTTCTGGCAGTCGATCGCATTTCTCCGAAAGGGCAATGCGAAGGTCTTGGAGGGTCCTTGGTAGAGGCTTACAGGATGCAATTCGCCTCTCCAGTGCATCCCAGGCATGTTCTATAGGATTCAGATCAGCAGACCTCGCTGGCCAGTCCATGCGATGAATGTCTTCCCCAGCCAGAAATTCATCCACCAGAGCAGCGCGGTGCGGTCGGGCATTATCGTCCATTAAGAGGAAGTCTGGACCAACCGCACCTCTGAAGAGCCGAACATGTGGTCTCAGTACCTCATTCCTGTATCTCCGAGCATTAACAGTGTTTCTCGGACCACCCATGAAGATGTGCAGGTCCGTACGGCCATTCAACATGATGCCGCCCCACATCTTGACGCCACCACCACCATACTGGTCCCGTTCCACGATGTTCCTGTGGTTGTATCAGCTACCTGGTTCTCTCCAGATTGATGTGCGACGGGAATCGTTCTGCAAACTGAAGCAGGATACATCTGTGAAGAGCACATGCCTCCATTCATTCATGGTCCAGTTTCGATGTTGACGGCTCCACAGTAGGGTTGGGCAGACCGGAACATTCACTTGTTCCGCAACATTAGGAACTTGAGGCGGAGTGTTTCGGTACAAAGTGCCGAGACACGGGACATAGGACACAGGACTGTAACTGCGTCCTAGAGAGAACTTCGAGAGGCAACAGGACATGCTCCGCTTCAGCTGGAATGTGCCTGAACCGAACGTGCTGTGCCAAGGCCGCACTAGATAGATTAGTTTGGTTTTTTTTTTTTTTTTTTTTTTACAGAATACAACACCAATAATGACATAGATGACAGTACAAATTTAACAAACAATGTCTTAGTAGAAATATAGAGAGTAAAAAAAAAGTAAAAGGTCTCTTTTTGCTTTGATAACTTGGCACTATTGAAGTTTGTTAGAAAGCATTATTATGTAAACGTTAGGATGAAAATAAATACAAATAATAAAATAAAATAGCAACACACTCTTTTTGGCTTTACCGAGCTGAAACAGTAGCACACGTTTCGGAGAATTACAAAAGACATTAAAAATAAATAAGTTGCTTAATTATTCATGTTGTTTTCAGTATAGAAGTCTTCCATGATTGAGTACAATAACGGACTATATTCCCCCACATATTTAGCTTTTGGTGAAGTTGGTCTTGGCTGTCTGCCTGTCGATACCGGCTGTGTGCCGCCCTGTGTTGGAGTGTCAACGTTTTTTCATCCAGTTATATCTTTAATTCCAAAGCGATGACCCGTGTTTTTCTTGGGCTTAAAAGTTTCCTTAAAGTCCAAATTAATTTTTAACATCAATCCCCGAGAAAGTGTTGAGGGAAATTTTCGAGATATTGAAGAAAGTAAATGGAAGTTGAGAGGGAAGGAATTCGAAGTGCAGAGAGCATAAGGCGGGGCGCACATTGGGACGCAGGCGAAGCAGCTAAAGCAGTGCAGCGCAAAGCAGATTTTTGTAATCCACACAAATCATTGCACCATCGCAAGTTGACAGACAGGGCAGGACAGAGCAGAGCAGGCCGGTTCTGCACCTACTTCCGCCTACCACGCGCAGTCTTCGAAACACAGTTTCCTGCGCACGTGTCACGCAGTTAGTTAAGAAATGGAGGAGAAAATTACCACAGCCATTCAGTCTCGCCATGTTTTGTAGGTACTATGTGAATCATGTGGACTGCAATGCAGTATGTACGTATATATGTATGTATGTATGTATGTATGTATGTATGTATGTATGTATGTACGTATGTTCGTGAGAAAATGGCTGAACAGAATTTAATGAAAATCGGTATGTAAATTCGGGGAATAAGGCACTACAGTCTAGGCTATAAATAATTTTATTCACGCTGTGTAACAAGGTAGTTTAGATAAAGGCCTAAAATGTAATCCACCGAGCAAGTGGCCGTGCGGTTAGGGTCGAGCCTCTGTGAGCTTGCATTCGGGAGATAGTGGGTTCGAACACCACTGTCGGCAGCCCTGAAGATGGTTTTCCGTGGTTTCCTATTTTCACACTAGGCAAATGCTGGGGCTGTACCTTAATTAAGGTCACGCCCGCTACCTTCCCAATCTTCCACCCTTCTTCCGTCGCCGAAAAACCTTCGATATGTTAGTGCGACGTTAAACAAACAGCAAACAAAAGAATGTAATCCTCATATATCTATAAAACAATCCGTGACCCAAGTTCTCGCAACATATAGAATTTAAGACAAAGATCTAATGCTGATTATGGAGAGCATCATCGCCGACTCCGTCGCCGTCATCCATCATCACATTTATGTGAAGAGATAAATACGGAAAATCATTTATCATGTCTTGTCAAATATAAATGCAAACGCGTTCACAACAGATTGTCAATGTTGATTGATTTTAGTATCTTGTGTCTTGTGACAACTAGATGAAAATCTAGCAGTACATTTGTAAATACATATTTTTCCCTTTCCCCCACTGTGATCCTATTAATGAATTTACCATGCAAGTTGGTCGTGCGGTTAGGATCGCCTTGCTATGAGCTTGCATTCAGGAGATAGGGGGTTCGAACCCCACTGTCGGCAACCGTGAAGATAGTTTTCCGTGGTTTCCCATTTTCACACCAGGCTAATGCTTGGGGGGGGTTGTACCTTAATTAAGGCCTCGGTCGCTTCCTTCCCATTCCTATTCCATCGTTGCCATAAGACCTATCTGTGTCGGTGCGACGTAAAAAATATAAAAAGTAATCATGAATTAAATTCTTTGCTTAGTCCATATGAACGCCGAGCATCGGTAACATAGAAATATTGTTCAGTCTTGTAAACTGGCGAAGGTGGTTGTTTTTATTGCGATTGTCTTAAGCTGAATAACCGCGTTGCCATGAGCACAAGGGAAATTGTGAAGATGACTAACAAAATGAGAAAAATCGCGAATGCTTGAAGAAAAAGAAAAAAAGAGCCTCTTTATACTGGATGCCCCAGTATCACAGAGTCTAAAGAAAACATGTTATTTCTGAAAACCGACGAGACCCACCGTGGCAATGTGCGCTCACATCCACTTTGCAATTTCGTAAGCTTTGCGCTGTTCTGCTCTGCTCTTCCCTGCTCTGCGGCCAACTGCTTCTCAATGTGCGCCCGGCCTAACAGCACGAAAGTACAACAATGTATTCATCCAGTTATATTTTTAGTTCCAAAGCGACGACCCATATTTTTCTTGGGCTTAAAACTTTCCTTAAAGTCCAAATTAATGTTTAACGTCAATCCCCGAGAAAGTGTTGAGGGAAATTTTCGAGATATTAATTACTCACTAATTACTCACAATACAGGCCAATACATTCAACTGGTAAAAATATTCTTGAATTGGTTACTTTTAAACACCTGCACTGCCATTGTAACCGTGCTATGTGTATTTTATATTGACCGGAAATATCTTAACCTAAAAGCAGCCTTTAACGTGATTATTGGGCGCGAATTTCAGTGTTCCGACTGTTCGTTCACGTTCCCTGCAGCTTTATGCTGGACATGGCCATAACTACACACAGGCACACACCACACAGCACGTTCCGTGCAGGCACACTCCCAGTTCCCACTGGCGCGGAGCATGTAATGTTGCCTCTCGAAGTTCTCTCTACACTGCGCAGTAAAGGTGAGTCGGTACTGGTGTACCGGTACGCGTCACCTATTCTCCGAATGGAGCAGTGACAACCTGCTCCAGGAGCCTCTTCTCTACCGGTCCACTGCTACTGTGACAGTCTTGCGCTGCGACACGCAGTTTGCTGCTACCGGTCGACTGCTGTCTGCTACTGTGACCAAACTGTGACGGTCTTGCGCTGCGACTCACAGCGTCCTGTACCGGTCCACTGCTGTGACAGTGTTGCTACTGCTAACCGCAAACGGTCCAGCGACACAGCCGTCGTCGTCGCGTACCGTTAGGGAGGATGTGACAAGAACAGAACGGAGATATACCGGTACGGTGTTCATTATTTAATGTGAACGAAAGAAAACCACAGTAATCTACTTCAGCACTAAAACGTTTCTACAAATAATAATAATAATAATAATAATAATAATAATAATAATAATAATAATAATAATAATAATAATATAATTTCGTGTGGCTATTTCTAGCCGAGTGCAGCCCTTGTAAGGCAGACCCTCCGATGAGGGTGGGCGGCATCTGCCATTTGCAGGTAACTGCGTGTTATTGTGGTGGAGGATAGTGTTATGTGTGGTGTGTGAGTTGCAGGGATGTTGGGGACAGCACAAAAACCCAGGCCCCGGGCCATTGGAATTAACCAATGAAGGTGAAAATCCCCGACCCGGCTGGGAATCGAACCCGGGACCCTCTGAACCGAAGGCCAGTACGCTGACCATTCAGCCAGCGAGTCGGACATAATAATAATAATAATAATAATAATAAGGTAATAATATTATTGTGATTACTATTAATGGCTCTTTTTATTAACATAGTTAAAATATAGTCAAACGCCACTTCTATAGGCCTATCTGTCCTCTCAGTTCATTAATAAATGCAGTACATACACGAATTAGAACGATATGCATTTGAACGTAGTCAGTCAGAAGTAATTGAAAGCATGTTTGAAATTATTAGTTTTTTACAACGATACGGAATGATGACGTCATAGCCTTACATATCCCACTGATTAGGTGATGATTCACTGGTTATATGTCAAAATCTCCTATAAGTGCTATGTAAACAATCTGTTTTCACACTTTTTTATGTTTACAATTTGCTTTACGTCGCACCGACACAAATAAGTCTTAAGGGGACGATGGGACAGGAAAGGCCTAGGAATTGGAAGGAAGCGGCCGTGGCCTTAATTAACGTAAGCCTCAGCATTTGCCTGGTGTGAAAATGGGAAACCACGGGAAAAAATCTTCAGGGCTGCCGACAGTGGGGTTCGAAACCATTATCTCCCGGATGCAAGCTCACAGCTGCGCGCCCCTAACCGCACCGCCAACTCGCCCGGTCACTATGTATTTGTTATCAGACTGTGAAAGCGCTGGCTTTCTAGCCCCAACTTGGCAGGTTCGATCCTGGCTCAGTCCAGTGGTATTTGAGGTCGCTCAAATTCGACAGCCTCGTATCGTCTGCTTTACGTCGCACCGACAGACTTGTGACGACGGAATAGGAAAGGGCTAGGAGTGGTAAGCGACCGTGGCCTTAATTAAGGAACATCCCCAGCATTTGCCTGGTGTGAAAATGGGAAACAACGGAAACCACTTTCAAGGCTTCCGTTAGTGGGGTTCGAACCCATTATCTCTCGAATGGAAGTCGACAGTACGTAACCCAAACCGTATAGCCAGTTGCTCGGTCAGTAGATTTACTGTCAAGTTAAAGAACTCCTGAAGAATACAATTCCGGCACCTCGGCGTCTTCGAAAACCGTAAATGTGGTTTTTGGGACGTAGAACAAAATGTCTATGTATGTATTAATTGATTGAAGATTAAAAAAAAAGTATTTTCGGGTCTTTCAACTTCATCCTACCACCAGTGTGCCATTATCGAATCTGATAAGACAGGCGTGGTCATATCAGCGGAGAACAAAGCAAATCGTGCATCCCCTAGCTACGTAAGCCTACTATGCTATGTACCTCAGTAGAGTAGGCAACTCAGCGGATTTTCCGCTAAATTTGGCGGATTTTTTAATGGGGCAGCGGATAAATTCTCCATTTAGGCGGACAGTGGATTTTTTGATGGATTTTTTGATGGATTTTTCAAACTTCTGTTAACTATTTTCAGCGCTAACCTTTCATCACCTGGAGAAAAAAAAGAACAGAAAAATGTATAAATTACTACGGTATAATAGTGTATTTAATCCCATTGTACTGAACTTATGCTACATACTACCACTCGTTTACTACAGGGGCGTAACATTAGGGCCTGCAAGGGGCCCGCAGACTCCTTGCAATAATAATAATAATAATAAACCAAACCAAACTCCATTGCACTACAGCCCTTGAAGGGCCTTGGCCTACCAAGTGATCACTGCTCAGCCCGAAGGCCTGCAGATTACGAGGTGTCGTGTGGTCAGCACGACGATTCCCCTCGGCCGTTTTTCTTGGCTTTCTAGACCGGGGCCGCTATCTCACCGTCATATAGCTCCTCAATGCTAATCACGTAGGCTGAGTGGACCTCGAACCAGCCCTCAGGTTCAGGTAAAAATCCTGACCTGGCCGGGAATCGAACCCGGGGCCTCCGGGTAAGAGGCAGGCACGCTAACCCTACATCACGGGGCCGGCAATAATAATAATAATAATAATAATAATAATAATAATAATAATAATAATAATATCATTCTGCTGGATTTTAATTTATCATTTGGTAAATTAGGTGAGTCAAGTAAATACTAGCACAGCGCTTCGCGTAATCGTGTGGGTGCGTGATGCCATGTATACATTTCCTAAGTAATAGCATTTGAGTGCATGACTCATTCACACGTGCGGAGAATGAGTTCATATTTTTGGAAGGGTTATCGGAGACGCACACGCGTCCTGTAAACCTGTCAGGGAATAGAGATTGATAATTTTAATTTAATTTCCCTGTGATGTTATCGATGAGTTGATGACAACATTTGGATGTTCCCACCAGGATGGCATCAACTTAAAGAACCTTTAAATATTTTCTTCGAAATCTTACAGTAATGAATAATCCATTTGCTTATATAAATTGACATTGTATTGCATTACTTCTTCCTGTTGTGATTTAATTTGCAAGTTGCTTTACGTCGTACCGACACAGATAGGTCTTACGGCGACGATGGGACAGGAAAGGGCTAGGAGTGGGAAGGAAGCGGCCGTGGCCTTAATTAAGGTACAGCCCCAGCATTTGCCTGGTGTGAAATTGGGAAACCACGGAAAACCTTCTTCAGGGCTGCCGACAGTGGGGTTCGATCCCACTATCTCCCGAATACTGGATACTGGCCGCACTTAAGCGACTGCAGCTATCAAGCTCGGTGATTTAATTTACATTAGTTATTCATAGGTTTTCGGTCGCTTGGTAGGTCATGACCCTTCGGCGCTGTTGCGCAATGGAGTTTGGTTTTATTCATAGATTTTACATTTTATTTGACAGGGCCCGAGTTGTAATTTTGTCAGGCGGGCCCGTATAACACAATGAGAGCAGCTCTGGCCCACAACCTTAGCCAGAATTGGTTGCAATCGTTACTGTGCTCTTGATGAGACGGGTAGTGTCGTGTTTGATACCGTGTTTCTTTTGACGTCAGGTTATGTTTGGTATGTCAATATGTCAAAAGAAAAGGTTAAATGTACAGTCAGATATTTCGTAAAAAGTGGTTAAAGAATTAAACTTTAAAAGACTAGTTGGTTAAGCTTCCCAGTAATCCCAAACACGGACGGTGCACCTATGGGTAGTGCAATATAAATGCGAAAGTGTTAGACATTATTTCTTTCCGCACTTATCAAAACCAATGAAAACAGTAATGAAAGTGAAAGTAACTTTCGAAACAGATTTGAGAATTTCCGGATGTGCTTTGCACTTTGAACTGCCAGCATATATTTTGAAAAAGAGTAGTACCATGTGGCTTCATATGCAACCACAGGACGTCAGATCTGCTTCAGAGCGTATAATGCGATGAGTGTTGAGTTAATCCCCTCTATTAACACAGTTGATATATGCTCTTTTATTTCAGTTCGAAATTTAGCGGATTTTGAACTAAAAATTGGCGGAGAAAATATTTATGGGTTTTCAACAGTGTTCCTCAGCTCCATTTGTGCTTGTACCGGTTGTCACTGGACCGGTAGCGTGTCACCGCGGAGCCATGCTCCTCAGCTCCATCTGTTACTGGACCGGTTTGTCACTGGGCCAGCAGCGTGTCACCGCGCTCTGCATGCTATCCCATGCTCCTCAGCTCCATCTGTGGTTGGACCGGTTTGTCACTGGACCGGCAACGTGTCACTGCTCCAGTCGTGTCACTGGAGCAGTTGGAGCAGTGACACATTTTCTCTGGACCGTCACACCTCTACTGCGCAGTTACAGTCCCGCGTCCCGTGCGCCCGCTGCACAGTTCAGCTAGTAGGTGAAGGGCAGTGCATAGTGGCGCTTCTGGTGGGACAGCGAGTCAGTGTCTCCGGCTCGCTTGAGAATGTTTCGGAACAATTGACACTCGGTGTTCTGGAACAGCGGAACATAACTGTGCACCGGCACCTTGTGCCGAAACAGGGACATAGTGCCCAACCCTTCTCCACAGTAAACGGGCTCGTCTCTGTGCCGGAGTGAGTGGGACACACATCGCTGGACGTTGGGCAAACATCTCTGCTGTTCTGAGCCTCCGGTACACAGTTGGCCGGGAAACGGCAACCCCTGAGACGACTGCAAGCTCCGCCGACAATTGTCTTGCAGGTGCACTCCGATTTCGTCGGGCGGTTAAGGCCAGATATCGGTCCTGCTGTGGGGTGGTACCCTCGGTCGACTTGGTACCGGCCTACGACTAACAACTCCTGTGTCTTGAAATCGTCTCCAAAGCCTGGAAATGACACTTTGTGACACATTTAATGATACGGCGACTTCGGTCTATGTCTGGCCTGCTTCCAGACGGCCGAGTATTCTACCCTGCAAAACGGGGTCCAAATGGCGTCGTTGTGCCATTATGTTGTCACGTTCACCACGAGTCTACACTCCGCACACCATGACAGGACAAACACGACTGAGGGAATATGGGGCGCAGGCACTGGCTGTGTTTACCTTGCGGTTACGTCGCTAGTCAAAGCAGAGAACACTCCTTTCCTATACAGAGCTCCCGCTGTGGGTGGGGGCAATAGAATAACACCCACGGAAACCCCTGCCTGTCGTAAGAGGCGACTTAAAGGGGCCACAAGGGCTCTGAACTTTGGAGCGTGGGTTGGCGACCACGGGGCCCTCAGCTGAGTCCTGGCATTGCTTCCACTTACTTGTGCCAGGCTCCTCACTTTCATCTATCCTGTCTGAACTCTCTTGGTCAACTCTTGACGCTATTAGGTTTGCGAGGGCTATGGAGTCTTACATTTTCACACTCTTCGTGGCCCTTGTTTTTCTTTGACCGATATCTTCATTTATCGAAGTGTCGGATCCCTTCCATTTTTTCCTCTGATTAGTGTTATAAAGAGGATGGTTACCTAGTTGTACTTCCTCTTAAAACAATAATCACCACCACCACCACCTATACAGAGCGAACACGTAAGGTTGGTAGGTGCATATGTCGTGCGATTTGCGGTCTATTTCCTGTTGCCATACTTACTGGTAACTTATGCTTATCTTTTGGACACTAGTGTATTTGTATGAATGTGGATTCATTCTCGAAGTTGCGACAAGTAGAATTGACGTCAAGGAAGCGGGAGAGTCAGGTGATTGACTAAGATGGCGGCCAGTATATGAAGAACAAGGGTGCAAGAAGGTAGTTCTAGGATGAATGAAGTACCGGGAATATGCAAGGTAAGTTCGGAGTACTTGTATCACAATAGGTGGTGGTGATTATTGTTTTAAAAGAAAGTAAACCTACAACTGAGCAACCATCCTCAATTAACAATTTTTCACTACCTTTCGGTTTCTTGAAGAGAGAGGTACTGCCATTTTGATTCTGGAACTGCTTTTGTTGTATTGTATTGTATGTGGCTCTTCATCCTGTGTGGTATTTCTCTGTTTGTATGTGTGTGTGTATTATTTTCTTATGGTTCGTACCCCCAGTAGCAGAGATTGGGAAATAGAAGTTGAGGGAGGGGGCAGCAAAAATGTACAGACAGAAAAAATACCCGGACTTTGTGGGATATCGAAATATACACATTGTCAGTCTGGTGTGGACCGAAAGATTTCAACATTGTCAGACGTGCTCACGACAATCTATCGCCAAGAGTTAAGCCTGTCATAATGGGTGATATATTTCCTTGTCGAAAGCTAAGAGGATTAAATCGAGCATTCAGAACAACAGTGCTGATTGCTACAAGGAAATGAGGGAGCGTTTATTCTTGAACAAGGGTGCAGTCCGTGCCTCACAAATACGGAGAAAATGTCGCAATAAAGTTTCCCGTGCCTCCAGGCATATTGTTGTTAAGTTGTCAGGGGGAGATGTTTAAACTAACCGCTGCAGTGTAAGCCAATGATAACATTTCTAAAGGAGTCACAGATGCACCAACAAGACAGAATACAATATGAACTCCAGTTATCTTCCCAGATAATAATAATTAAAATATTCCAACCACCGAACTGAACAGATGGGATTTTTAGATATCGTCCCCATGTTGATTAATTGTAAGTTTGATGAATTAAAATATAGAATTGTAGGAAAAGACCCACGCTGTATTGCTATTGGTCAGGAAGATCACACCAGCATAGACGCAGACTTAACGCGCGAAAAAGTGGAAGACAGAAATCAAGTAATATCTTCGTGATCGCCGAACGACATGAGATCAGAATACGACACGAGAATGTGTATCGCCAGTTTATTAAGTGGGATAAATTAAGAAATCCAAATCCACCTGCAAGTGCCGATTTAGGATAAGCAACCCCCCTCCCTCTGGTATGACCACGGATGACCCAGGCGGGAAACTACATCGTCCATAAATACCAGGCTAGTGGAACCTCACATCATCAGTCGTTTGAAATAGTTTGATACTCTGACACGTTGACTCTGTTTAAGTCAATACCTCGGGACGCATTCTAAGTCAGTTAGAGCTGAAAGCACGTGAGTCGTTATGAGAGTGAAGACGAACAGTGAGATTATTTATTGTACCGAGTGTTAATAATAATCAGTATAACTCTATGTTGAAGTTAATACATTTATAAAGGTTTCATGTGATTGAATATAAATAATTAACGGAACGCCGATAGTACTTTTTGAAGGCAGTGTGCGGAGCCTGAAGTAATAATTTCAAGATAGACGGTGAAACAATTATCTGTAGCAGGGAACTGTAGGAGCGTGGCGATCACTAGACGGCCTAGAAATACGTCAGGAAGTGCCGGTTGACTACCTCGATACGCGCCGGGTCGAATAAAACGACACATCGTCGTCAAGTGTCGCAGCTTGTGGTTCCGGGCGCAAGTGAAGAAAAGAATTGTGAAAGTGTCATGGGTCTTTAGGCACCTGTAGGCCTAAGTGTTTTATTATATAAATGATTGTAAATTCATAATTAAGGTATTAATAATGGGTAATCGCCCAGGAAAGGGGTTTTGTTAGTATTATAAAGTTCCGCAAGAGGAACGAGTAAACCCCTATGGGACCATAAGGCTTTTCAATCGCCACGAGACAATGGAATTATACACCGGAATGAGTACACAAATTTGATATATTTCGGGATGTTATCGCGATAAGACGAGGATAAGTGTAAATTAATCATGGTTACTTAACGTAACGCATGGATCGCTTCCCGAATCCAAGATTTATTTAGGATAGACGGACGAACTAATTTACATTAACGTAATTGTGGGTTAGACTAATTAATTGATTATTTGTTTGTTGTATATAATGTAAATATGGGTTATATCTTTCAATTAATGCATGTTGTTTATGAATACTTTGATTGAAGTCCATTTCAAGTGTCAGATTTTTCTTTTATGCTAACCCAGTTAATTTTGATTTCTCCATCACTGCGGTGATTATTTGTACCTTAGTTAGGCACATTTGTTACCAGACATCCAGATTATGAAAGTGCCAGGGTGTATAAATTATGTGCTTGCGTACGGAAGGTTATGATAAATAATAAGAAGAATAATGCTTTGTGCGTTCGCAAGTTAAAGTATAATAATAATAATAATAATAATAATAATAATAATAATAATAATAATAATAATAATAATAATAATAATGCTTTGTGAGTTTGCAAGTTAAAGTATAATAATAATAATAATAATAATAATAATAATAATAATAATAATAATAATAATAAATATAAAAATATAATAATTATAAAAATAAATATAAATATAAAATAATAATAATAATAATAATAATAATAATAATAATAATAATAATAATAATAATAATAATAATAGTGCTTTGTGAGTTCGCTGGTGAAAGTAATAATCCATATGGAAATAACATGTGGCGTAAAAGACTTTAATTCAGGCAGTAAATTTGATTTTTACGTAAATTGTTGATTTAACGTTTTTGGACTCTATAATAACCATAAAAATTTGTTTAGAAGCGATAGAGGCACGTGTATAGGATGGTCACGATATGTTGCAAGCCCAGAGTGGTTTGAGCCCAATTTTAATATTGGAAGTCGTGCGGGACAAAAATCCGGCATGAGATGAAAATTGAGCCGTACTGTTTTTGATGATGAAATAGATAAATATCGATGCCTAAGACGATATAATATGCTGATTCCGCTGTTATGAGTGGCAGAATCCACGCACTGAGGATTAATGATTGAATTAAATGTTTGAACAGCTCCAGTGGAAAATATGGACTTCAAATGAAAAGGAAGGAATAATTTAGCAATCGAAGGTATTGGGTGTAAATTTTCCCAGACGCGATGTGCCATGGGATTTGAGACAGGCTGGGTCTACTGGTGTTGGGTCAAAAATTGTGCTTCCAAATCCCCCTTTCCTCGTAGCATCCCGCGGAGAAAGGAAAACGAAAGGTCATAAACAAGATGACTTTGAAAAAAGCAGGCAAAAATAGTAGAAAACCTTGTTTCCACTAAGAATACCACGAACCTACTACGCTGGCGTAGCAGGGGAAGAGGTGATACTCCCACGTGGCGCGTCCCAGGTGGCGGATAGGGGGATCCTAACCGGCTTGCCGGCTGACTTGAGGGAAATAAAATACCTCTCGCGGACCAACACACAACCCCCTGTGGGTGGGGGACGCAGGCGAAGAATACACCCACGGTATCCCATGCCTGTCGTAAGAGGTGACTAAAAGGGGCGACCAAGGGTTGATTGTCTTCGAACCATAAAACTACTTGTGATTAGTACCACCACGCGGAGAACATCATGGGTCGCTTTTACTTGTGCGTAGTACCACTATATTAGGTACCAAATAGGTTTGTGATTAGTAGCCCACAGGAGCACCGTGCGGTCGGCTTTTGCAGTACCTGTGATTAGTACCACTATATGAGCAGGACCATGAGATGATAGCTACCATGGTTCTGCCTTGCCTGTGATTAGTACCCACTATATGAGGAACACCACGGGATAGTGCAGGTCCCTGTGGTTAGTACTCTCATGTGATGAACACCATAGGTTTGCGTTGCCTGTAAATGGTGCCGCAAAGTGAGAAAAACCATAGGTCTGTATTATATGTCGAATTTCATAACCTGTGAGTAGTACCATAATGTGTGGAATAACGCGAATCTCGGCTACTTTTGATTAGTACCGCAACATTGTCATGGTTCTACTTTCCTAGCAGTAAGTACCGTTATGAGGGGCCGATAACTTGGATTTTGGACCCCCTTTAGACTGCAAGCATCATCGATTCAGTGTTATGCTATAGCAGCAGTCCCTTGGTCAGTAATCCTGTTGTTTTACGTCAGTTTCTTTGAATGTAAGACATTACGGGTCGCATCCACTGATTGTTTTAAATTCATGTCCATCCATTCATTCTTCGTCCTCACGTTTTGAATTCTGGTCAGTGGAGACTTTTGGACTTTTAACGTGTCATTCCATTTCGTCTCATTTCGTACCATTAGGGGCTGATGACCTCGATGTTTGGCCCCTTTAAACAACAAGTATCATCATCACCACTAGGAATACTTTCTAGTTTCTTGCTTCCCTCCCTACGAAGGGGAATTCCGATCCTGATATTTTCGTTCCAGGCCGGTCGGAAATCAGGGCCGAGACCGAGCATCCTCTACGAGTTCTTCCCCGAGTCTGCTCGGAATTAGAACAGTGTGAGCTCTGCGTCTAGAGCAGAGGTGCTCAGCAGGGCGCCCGTTCAGGCTTGCCCAGTGCGGACGGACTGGCGTGACGTAAATGCGGGCAGCTTACGTAACAATCATACCTCACAGTGAAGTGATAGAGCGAACACACTTTGCAGGGAAGCGAGGGAACATTTACGTTCGATTGTGCTTACGAAGCTATCTTCCGCTAACCAGCGAGGTACTGATTGGGGTACATTATGTAAAATAAAACTCTATAATCGCAACAAGAAAACTGATCTTCTCAAGATATTTCGGTTTGATTCATACTGCGCTCGATATAAACAGTCAGTTTTATTTTCTTATATTTATTCAAAGAAAACTTCTTCTTCTTATTCTTCTTCTTCTTCTTCTTCTTCTTCTTCTTCTTCACAGTACCATATCAGGTCCCCCTGACGTTGCCGATCACTGTGGCGAATGCAGCACGATCTCTTGCTAGGTGAAAAAGTCGTTCAACACTGTGAATTCCAGTCCATTCTTTGACGTTTCCAAGCCATGATCTTCGCCTCCTCCCGACAACTCTTTGATCTTGTATTTTGCCTTGTACAATCCGCTGTAGTCCGCTTCTTTGGTGTAGTGGCTAGTGTAATTAGCTGCCACCCCCAGAGGCCCGGGTTCGATTCCCGGCTCTGCCACGAAATTTGAAAAGTAGTACGAGGGCTGGAACGGGATCCACTCAGCCTCGGGAGGTCAACTGAGTAGAGGGAGGTTCCATTCCCTCCTCAGCCATGCTCGAAGTGGTTTTACGTGGTTTCCCACTTCTCCTCCAGGCAAATGCCGGGATGGTACCTAACGTAAAGCCACGGCCGTTTCCTTCCCTCTTCCTTGTCTATCCCTTCCAAACTTCCCATCCCCCACAAGGCCCCTGTTCAGCATAGCAGGTGAGGCCGCCTGGGCGAGGCACTGGTCATCCTCCCCAGTTGTATTCCCCAACCCAGAGTCTGAAGCTCCAGGACACTGCCCTTGAGGCGGTAGAGGTGGGATCCCTCACTGAGTCCGAGGGAAAAACCGAACCTGGAGGGTAAACAGATTACGAACGAACAATGCCTTCAAATAAATAACCTCACTGATTTTATTCCCCGTAATCATGACTGGATTGTTGGTGAGTTTGTCAGATAAATAATTTAAACCCAAACAACCACAAGCCACAGCTTATCCACCTTAACTTCGTATTATACAGTATTAGAACTGTTTCTGAAGCACCTCTTAAAATATAATAGTGAAAATTGTAATTCATTACGTACATTACAAAAATATTTGAGGTTGTAGGCCTAAATCTTTATTGTATCCGGCCAAAATATATAAACTGCAATGACCATAACTTATTTCTTACAACGTAAATTGAAAATGACCTGGATTTCTGACCTCCTTCTTTCATTGTTTTCTGCCTCCATTTTAAACTCGGGTATCGCCGCAGTGATCGAGAGTGACTGGGAGAACTTCGCCCAACCTTCACGGCCTGTGACGTAGCCATAATGTCACTGTGCTTGAATTGCATACGCTCATCGCTTGCCTGCCCGCCCGCTTACAGTGCTGGGCGCCCGCGGGACGGAATGTCCAGCGTGAACACCTCTGTTCTAGAGGGAGGACGGGGAAATGGATATCACTCCCACAAGGAAAATGCCTGTCCCTCTGATAGTGTAAAGAAAAGACAAATGGTTCCGTCACTTTGAAGAATGAAGGCATCTATTTTTTTTTTTTTTTTTTTTTTTACAATTTGTTTTACGTCACACCGACACAGATAGGTCTTATGGTGACGATGGGATGGAAAAGGCCTAGGAGTGGGAAGGAAGCGGCCGTGGCCTTAATTAAGGTACAGCCCCAGTATTTGCCTGGTGTGAAAATGGGAAACCACGGAAAACCATCTTCAGAGCTGCCGACAGTGGGGTTCGAATCCACTATCTCCCGAATACGGGATACTGGCCGCACTTAAGCGACTGCAGCTATCGAACTCGGTAATGAAGGCATCGGGAGAAAGGAAGAGCCATGAAGGGCGTGAAAATGAAATACTTCCTAGGTCTCTCAAACTTAATCGGGGTTGGAAAAGAACAATAATTTACCACAGTTTCTCGGATAAGAAAGATGAAAGTGAGGAGCCTAATAAGAAGAGCAATGCGCTGATGCTTAATTATGATTACGTTAAACAAGTTGAAAATCCACACCCTGTTTCTAGTCATTCGACCGGGTCAGGAATGGAATGAATTGAAGCCCCCATCTAGCGGCGAGGACAAGAATTGTGCCGGCCGCCGAAGCCTGTCGCACTCCTCTGGGGCAATGATTAATGAATGACTGATGAAATGAAATGATATTGGAGGGTGTTGCTAGAATGAAATATGACAGGGGAAAACCGGAGTACCCAAAGAAAAACCTGTCCCGCCTCCGCTTTGTCCAGCACAAATCTCACATGGAATGACCGGGATTTGAACCACGGAACTCAGCGGTGAGAGGCCGCCTGAGCCACGGAGGTTCCCTACGTTAAACAAGTTGATTGTATTAAATATTTAGGTGTTTTTATAACCTCCACACTAGACCATCCATCAATTGCAATGTATTAAGAGTAAAATAGTACCTACTATAGGAGTATTGAACAGACTACGTGGACTAAAGGCCACCACACACAGAAAGCTAGGCTAGGCTAAGCTAAGCCACGCGGTGTTGTGAAAAATATCGCTCCCAATGCATTTAAGTACGATGACACACACAGGCCGCTATGCTAAACTATACTATGCCAAGCTAAGCTAAGCTAAGCTAGACAGATCGCTAGGCAGGCGATTTTCTTGGCTGTAGCTGGCCTGGCGCATGCGCTTTTCATTTCTGAGCAGTTGGTCTGGCTGGCTGTCGTGTGTGTTTAGTCGTGTCGTGTGAGTCTCTTCTGGTATAGTACTTTGATATTTTAATACAATGGATAACGTGCCAAAAAAGAACGACTAACTGAGGAGGTGAAAGATATCCCTGCCTTTATGTTATGTCATCAAATTACTACAGAGATTTGATAAGAAAGGAAAATTGTTGGCAGGAAATAAGTTCTGTACTTTACATTGATTGTAAGTAGGCTACAATTTATAAATTAGCTATATAATCGCAATTTTGACAGTTCTAATTATTTGAGAAGAATACATGGCTTTACGCACATTATTTACAATTTAGCAGATACAGTTGAAGCGCCTGTTCTGCAACTGTATGCCATATTCTTAAATATATCAACAGTTACTAAGAAAGTTAAAGGTAAAATAATAGCATATATTGTTTTAGGTAAAGAGCTTTAAAACTCATGAAAAAGACTGAGAGACTGTTTTAGGGAGTCACTAACGAGACAAAAAGAGAGTAAAAGTGGACGGGAAGGGAAAAAATGAAGGAGTGGAGATTCCACAAACAAATGAAATTCCTTCTGCCTTATATATCTACAAGAAGGTGAGCGGTCACTTTAACGCACGCAGTATGACTAATATTTAAAATATTTTTTAAATATTAAAAAATTGATGAAATTATATGTGAATTTATATGTTGAGTATATTATAATTTAAAACCCATGTAATTCATCCGAGGTTATAAGAAAATAAGAACGTCTCGATTTGTTATGATTTGCAGCTAAGACATTATAAACATTTCACTAATAAAATGAACAACATGAATAATTGCGTATGAAACACAAGGACTGGGACACTTCAATATGCTCATTCTCCATAAACAGATCTCCATGTGTCACTTCTTAATATACGTTTGGATGTGTATTAATAGCTTAATTTTCCTTACAGAACCACATTCAAACATTGACAGACAGGAAACATATCAACGTCAAGAGATAACTAAAGTAGCCACCCAGATAACTGTGAGAGTCCGGAATGTGATGATCTACACTCCCTATCACATATATCTGATTTATCATCTGTTCTGTCCGCCCCCACACCTACACAATCTCAGCCAGTCGAAACCCTTCAAAAAAAATCATGCCACCGAGCAGTAGTGCAGAGACAGTAATTGATTATTTACAACAGCGAGACAATAAAAGTGCTGCCAGCATAGTTTAGCTTAGCTTTTTATTCGTTTCATAGCACACCACAGCTTGGCATTGCTTAACGTAGCATGGTATAGCGTAGCTTTGCTTAGCTTTCTGTGTGTAGTGGCCTTAATTCCTGATTCTAACTTAAAATGTGTTGACTATGCTTTAATTCAGTGGCGTACACTGAACCCCAGCTACCCCAGCGTTGCTGGGATAAAGAATTTTGTATTTACATTTTCTTATTATTTCTTACAACGTTTCTGTATCAAGCTAAAAAAAAAAAAAACTACAAACAGCCAAGTCAAGGCAAGTACAGCTGTCTCGATAAAGCTGTTCGCTTAACCGCAGTCCACAGGTCCCTTCAGCGAGCTGGGTTGCTTTACTGGCGCGAAAGAGAGCTGCCCCAGCGGAATTCAAAATGCTTGATTGACGCATGAGCTTCAAGCCTTCTCTTGGGTGATAGCTGTTGGCCTCGCTCGCGATACAGAGTGTCTTACGGTGGCAGAGCAGTTAGCTTGGGTACATGTTAGTTGTGTTAATAATAGTTAACACGCGAAGTATTCAGCGCCACACAGCAGAGGCTATGAAAAAAGACAAATACAAAGCAGTATAGCCACTTGCAGATAGTCTTGCTAATATAAATATCCATTTTATGAACTCAATTATAATTGTCTCGTCACTGCCGTGAATACCAATTTGGAAACATGTGACTGTACAGTACGTGGTTGAAAATATTTTTTATTCAAGTGAGTCCTAATAAATAAGTTCTTCAATACCTAAATTATCTTTTTTATTGTCTGATCTGTTGGTTGTTATATTTCCACTTAGTTATTGAATGAGTTTATAAAATAGTAATGTTAGCTTTAGAGAGAGTGGTGCGGTTACGATTGCTTTTCTTTGTACTTTTTTGCAGCTGGGTAACAAATGTGTTCACCGGACTCTACTGCTTTAATACATAGCCATCTACAGTACCGTATACCAGGCCCTCTCAGACGCCCAAAATCTCACTCGTGCAAATCGAGGCGCAAGAGCTCCGTGCACTGTGCATCAGTTCCACTCGGCTAGGCTCGGACCAACGCTTCGTCTCTGGCCTACTCGGCTAAGCTCGGCTCAACTCGGCTCGGATTTGCAGCGCTACGGAGCAAGTGAGGAAGAGGGAGACAGGGGGAGCGAGCGAGACAGGTGTGGGGAAAGAGAGAGAGAGCGCTATTGCTCCAAATCGAGGAGTGGGGGTCTGCACTCTGGGCAACAAAACGAAGTCGTATTTTGCACCGTGCACAGTGCATGCACCAGGCGCATGCACCCTGGAGTTGCTGCACTCAAGGTCAAATAGCAGAACTTCAAATTCTTCAAAATAAAGCGCTCAGAGCCCTTATATAATTTTGTGTGGCTATTTCTAGTCGAGTGCAGCCCTTGTAAGGCAGACCCTCTGATGAGGGTGGGCGACATCTGCCATGGGTACGTAACTGCGTGTTATTGTGGTGCAGGATAGTGTTATGTGTGGTGTGTGAGTTGCAGGGATGTTGGGGACTGCACAAACACCCAGTCCCCGGGCCATTGGGAATTAACCAATGAAGGTTAAAATCCCCGACCCTGCTGGGAATCGAACCCGGGACCCTCTGAACCGAAGGCCAGTACGCTGGCCATTCAGCCAACGTGTCGGACAGAGCCCTTTATAGTTGTCCATTCTTTATATCCATACAAATAATATACTCATAAACAGGCATTCCTTCGATTAGGTTATCTATTGCATACTCTCTGGTAACACTTGTCTTCAAAATTAAACATACTTTGGCTCGGGGAAAAATAAAACTCACATCCATCGATAATTCATCTATTCATGATCATGCAACACGACAAACTGGAAACTTGCATGTCCCTAGAATGAATACAGTGAACTATAGGACTAATGGTGTATTGCATAGGGCTATAATAGTATTTAATTCCATTCCAGACTCGACGAAAACTTGTCAGAATTTCAGTAAATTCAAAAGAAATATTAAAAAGCATTTGTATGTATGTTTAGTCATCAGTCCGAAGGCTGGTTGGATCCTCAACAGTTCCGTCATGAGCTGCCATAATGGCCTAGGCATCACTGAAGAGGCGTACTAGGGAAATGAGGAGTGAGGTAGTTTCCCGTTGCTTTCCTCACCGAGCCAGAAGTTGCTATTACATATCAGTCTGCCAAGCCCACTGAAATGCATGCACCAACCGACCCAATGAGCAACCGTTTCACACCATTCATAGCAGGGACTGGCTGCGTAAGGAATGGCATTACTAGCATCGCTCATACCTCAGTCACTTTCATATTGTCAAAGCCAAGGATAAGATAGAGACAGATCAATGAAAGTAACAAAATTGCTCTAGCCTATACCAGAAGACTTAGTGCAGTGTAAACACTAAGTCCCGCCAGCAAAGGCATAAGAAACATTTATGGACATAATTTCATGTTCTTGGATTTAGTCTGTTTAAGTGAACTTACTATCGGGTTTCATTTCGAGCGGTATGGTTCTGTGTAATTAAACTTATAAACAATTGTATCCTTGAAAAATGTTGTATTTAGATTTAAATTATTATAAATTTTTCAGCCTTGAATTGTAAATAATTCAATTTTTCTTCAATATTGTAACTGTGTCATTTAGTGTAATGTCGCATTACGAGCATTTACCTCCATGGGATCTTTGAAACAATAAAATAAATAAATAAATAAATAAATAAATAAATAAATAAATAAATAAATAAATAAATAAATAAATAAAGAAATAAATAAATAAATAAATAAATAAATAGTACGCCTCTGTGGTGTAGTGGTTAGTGTAATTAGCTGCCACCGCCGGAGGCCCGGGTTCGATTCTCGGCTCTGCCACGAAATTTGAAAAGTGGTACGACAGCTGGAACAGGGTCCACTCAGCCTTGGGAGGTCAACTGAGTACAGGTGGGTTCGATTCCCACCTCAGCCATCCTGGAAGTGGTTTTCCGTGGTTTCCCCACTTCTCCTCGAGGCAAACGCCGGAATGGTATCTAACTTAAGGCCACGGTCGCTTCCTTCCCTCTTGACTATCCCTCCCAATATTCCCATCCCCCAACAAGACCCTGTTCAGCTTAGCATATGAGTCCGCCTGGACGAGGTACTGGTCCTTCTTCCCAGTTATATCCCTTGACCTAAAGTCTCACGCTTCAGGACATTGCCCTTGAGGCGCTAGAGGTGGGATCCCTCGCTGAGTCCGAGGGAAAAACCAACCCTTTAGGGTAAACGGATTAAGAAAGATAAGTAAGTAAATAAATGAATAAATAAGTAAATAAAATAAATGAATGCATACATAAGTGGAAGCATTGCTAGACTCAGCTAGGGAACCGTGGTCGCCACCCCACACTCAAAAGTTCAGAGCCCCTGTTGCTCCTTTTAGTCTCCTCTCTTGGATATATTCTACCAGCCCCAACCACAGGGGAAGTAAATTTGATGATGATGATGATGATGATGATGACGATGCTTGTTGTTTTAAGGGGCCTAACATCGAAGGTCATCGGCCCCTAGGGAATAAATTTGAAGTAGATTTTTGATAACGCCTTTTTTTAGTGCATACAGCATTTTAACATTTACCGAGTGGAGTGGCCGCGCATGTTAACGCGCTACGGGTAGGAAACCAAGCTTTGCTCTGGGTTCGAACCCCACTGTCGGCAGTCCTGAGAATGGTTTTCTGTCGTTTCCCATTTTTCACTTCCAGGAAAATGCTGGGACAGATTCTATTCATTGCCAACAACCGATTCCTTCCACCTTCTAACCCAATTTCATTCACCAACATTAACTCAACAGATGTTGGAGGTGGTGGTGGTGATTACTGTTTTAATAGGAAGTACAACTAGGCAACCTCTTCTATATAACGTCATTCAGAGAGAAAAAACGGGTGAGATCCGACACTTCTTCGAAAAATGAAGGTATCGGCCAAAGAAAGACAATTGCGTGAAATTTAAAGACTCCCTGGGACTTGGAAACCTAATAGGGTCGGGGTCGGAAAAGAACAAGAGTTGACCAAGGGAGGTTCGATAGGATAGAAGAAAGTGAGGAGCCTGGCACAAGTAAGTGGAAGCAATGCCATGACTCAGCTAAGGACTCCGTGGTCGCCAACCCACGCTCAAAAGTTCAGAGCCCCTGGGGTAGTGTCATGGAAACCACGCGCTATGCTCGGCTCATGTTTGTGGAGTATGGTCATGTCCGAAAGTTACTTCTCAGAGGCGAGGCGAGCCATGTTCGTTCGACCTTGCCCCTTGATACTCGCTCCTTTACTTGCTATCTATCACAGGTCGAAGTGCTCACTTCCCTTCGTTCTTGCTTAGCCGTACTCTGCTCTTTGCCTCGCGTACCATTATCTCTCGATACATTACGCTTTTGCCACAATCGGGAACTCATGACTGGGCATGAAACTCTAGTAGTAGTAGTAGTAGTAGTAGTAGTAGTAGTAGTAGTAGTACACAGTTCAAAAATTATGGGAACATGTTTTTGAACGTATGCCGTGCTCCATAAAACAATAACTCTAAACCATTATTCTTTACCGTTGAAGTATACAAAAGAACATCGATGGATTCGCTTTCATTTTCAGAACACAAACGGAAATGTCCAAATAGCGGCGAAAACAAAATGATAACAATCGTACAGGGTGTATTTTCATCACAGTTGGAGAGCTTCAGTATGGTGTATGTCATTTACGAACATTCATCACAGATTGGCACCTACGTGGCATGCTCCATATAAGTCGATGGAGGTCACGTTGCGGAATCAGGTCCCATTTTTCAATGAGAGCCTTTCGAAGTCTTGGAGAGTCTGTGGTGGAACAGGACGCCCACGAACACTTCTATCAAGCCTATACCACACATGCTCGATGTAATTAAGGTCGGAACTCACTGCTGGCCATTCCATCCCGTGAATGTCCAGTCCTTGCAAAACAGCTCTGGTGATGCGCGCTACATGATCCCTGGCATCGTCGTGCATGAGTACGAATTCGGGGCCAACACCGTATGCAGCAAACAACACATGCTGTAGCAGTATCTGCTCGATGTACCCTGCAGCGGTAAGATTACCACGGACGACGACAAGATCCGTACGGCCATCAATACCGATGCCACCCCCATATCATCACAGATCCTTGTCCGAATCGGTCGCCTTCCTGGACAACATTTGGCATGTACTGCTCACCACGGCGTCTCCATACACGTTGACGTCCATCACGCTGTGTTAGGGGAAATCTGGACTCGTCTGTGATCAACACAGGTCTCCTTTCACGAAGGTGCCAGTCGACGTGGGTATGGCCAAACAGAAGGCGAGCTGCGCGATGTTGCTGCGTTAAGCGGAGAACTCGAACAGGACGTCTGGGTCGTAATGACACTTCTCTTAACATGCATGTTCCTTACTGTCTCGTCAGACACCGTGACTCCAGTGACCCTCCTGAGGTCTTGATGCAGTTCTGAACGACGCTGCAACGCGCAGATGGTCAGATTTCGGTCATCCTGTGCGGTTGTCATGCGTTCACGACCTTGTCCAAGCTTCCTTGTGAACTGGCCTGTCTTGTTGTAACGATTCCACAAGCTGTGAATAACTGACGGAGAGACATTGAGATCCACAGCAACACGACGTAAAGTCCATCCTTCCTGGATCAAAGTGACGGCCCTTGCGACTTGAACCTCATTAAGATGGGATGTGATGGTTGACGTACACCGTGCTCAAGTGACCGCAGTAGTCTGTATACCTCACGATGACACAGGGACACACCGCTATATAGCTATGGAGCCGGACACTGACGGAGTGATACTGCAACTGTTTTCATTCCTCCCCTCAAGGGGGAGGCGGGCCTCTTAGACCGTTACGCCGTCTCTCAGGCCGGGAGATTTGTTACGGTGAAGGAGATGTGCGGAGAAGGTGAGAGAGTGGGCGGCCGTGGCCTATACTACGAACTGTCCCGGCATTCGCCTTAGTGCAGGAGAATGGAAAACCACGGAAACCCATTCTCAGGACAGCCGACGGTTGGGGCCAGCCGTGAGGTCCAGCCCTGTTCCGTCTTCAAAGTGCACAGGCGTAGAACCACTGTACAGCGGTGGCTACTCCTCCTCTGCTCGGTTGGCCGATCGGAGTACAGAGCTGTTGGACCACGGACCAGCCATGGCCACTTGTGGGCCGAGACCCACTCTGCATTCGCCGACTCATAACTCTTTTATACCTTCGAATTCCCTGCCTTTGCTCTTTGTGAACGAGGGCTTACTCATATATGAATTAACCATATTGCTTGCAACGTCAGTAAAGCATTGTCATCCTCCGTAGTCAGCAAACATCTTTTCGAACATCCCCTGTCGAATGAATTGGAGCAAACTCTGGTAATTTAGCTTACACGCTTCACTCATGTGTGATAGTTGCTGCATATGCCGAAAGGCACACGTTGCTCTATCTTGGTAACCCGTCTCAAGTTCGAACAACGCACGCCACCACCCCGGGGGCCCTTTTTAGTTGCCTCTTACGACAGGCAGGGGATACCGTGAGTGTTATTCTACAGCCCCCACCCACAGGAAGAAACAGATGTTGGAGTCAGAAAGGACATGCGGCCTAAAAATCCCAATTTGCATTTCACCTCATCATCAACCCCTCTTTCAGGAAGGGTAGACATACACACAGTATTTTTTGTAGTAGGCCTACCCATTTAGGCTGCCTGAAGCAGGATTTTTAATGCCCAAATGTCCTCAGTATAAATTACACCAGGAGTACGATTAGTCCGTCGGGAAGTCTAAGATGCTACTCATCGTGCTGCAATAAAAATTTCTGGCCCAGTGAGGAAAGTAATGACAAACTATCTTACTCCTCACCATGCACCGTAATCCTTATTACCAGTGGCGGCGATAAGGGCCCCGCAGACCGCGCGGGGTGGGTGGGCCTATGCCTTGTGAGGGGCCCATGACTTTCTTAACTGAGTAGCTAAAGAGTGATTTTACATATTAATAAAGCTACAACACACAGCACAGTATTATTTGTATTGCAGAGGGTTATTACAAACTTAGGGCGTCGTAGTGCAGAACTTCTTTCATCAATAGGAGTACGGTAATTATTTCAATGTGGGTTTCCCAACCTGTCCCAATAATAACCATCCCTTGCTGCCACTCACAACAATCAAAAAGGCTTTTGAAGTGATTAGCCAGTTCTGAGAACCCAGTAGTCAGCGAGGATGCGATAACAAAAACATCCTCCTTATCTAAACTCGAAATATTAAATTTTCGAATCTGTTTATAACTCTCGGCAGTCAGTGTAGCTAAGTAGGCCTACGATGGACGCTTGAGCTTTGAATTATTTGGTCCTACGAACGTGATTATTTCTTAATAGTGTGACGGTCAGCGTCTTTGGTTACTATAATTGGAATATGCATTTCTTGTTGTGTGTGTGTGTGTGTGTGTGTGTGTGTGTGTGTGTGTGTGTGTGTTCGTACCATATAAGTGTATTATTTCAATTCCTTTCCGATTTGAAAACTAAATTGTGTAAATTATTATTATTATTATTATTATTATTATTATTATTATTATTATTATTATTATTATTATTATTATTATTATTATTATTATTATTATTATTATTATTATTATTATTATATACAACCTTGTACTGAAATAAACTTGTAACTTTCCTTATCAGGAATCGAGGGGCCCATTTTCAATTATTGCGGAAGGGCCCCGAGCTTCTTAGCGCCGCTGCTACTGTACTTATATGGTGAGCCCCCTGAGGAGTCAGTGTGTGTCGCTTCGCAGGCATTAGTGTATGGCAGTTTGGTGCGAGTAATCGAACAAAAAACTGAATGCAGTGTGTGCTTGAATAATGTTTCCACTGAGTGAGTTGGCCGTGCGGTTAGGGCCGCGCAGCTGTGAGCTTGCATTTGGGAGATAGTGGGTTCGAACTCCCCAGAGTCGGCAGCCCTGAAGATGGTTTTCTGTGGTTTCCCATTTTCACACCAGGCACATACTGGGGCTGTACCTTAATTAAGGCCACGGCCGCATTCTTGTAGTCCTTTCCTAATCCATCGTCGCTATAAGAACTATCTGTGTAGGTGCAATGTAAATTGTGAATAATAATAAGAAGAAGAAGAAGAAGAAGAAGAAGAAGAAGAGTCCGCCTCTGTGGCGTGGTGATTAGCGTGATTAGCCGCCATCCCCGGGGACCCAGGTTCGATTCCCGGCTCTGCCACGAAATTTGAAAGGTGGTACGAGGGTTGGAACGGGGTCCACTCAGCCTCGCGAGGTCAACTAAGTTGAGGTGGGTTCGATTCCCACCTCAGCCATCCTGGAAGTGGTTTTCCGTGGTTTTCCACTTTTCCTCCAGGCAGGATGGTACCTAAATGCCACGGCCGCTTGCTTCCCTCTCCCTTCTATCCCTTCCAGTCTTCCCATCCCCCGCAAGGCCCCTGTTCAGCATAGCAGGTGAGGTCGCCTGGGTGAGGTGCTAGTCATCCGCCCCATTTGTAACTCTACGACCCAAAGTCTCCAGCTACAGGACCCTTGAGGTGGTAGAGGTGGGATCCTTCGCTGAGTCTGAGGGAAAAATCAACCCTGGAGGGTTACGGTGAAGGAGATGCTCGGAGAAAGTGAGGTGGTAGGCGGCCGTCGTCTATACCAGGAACTGTCCCGGCATTCGCCGTAGTGTAGGAAAATGGAAAACCACGGAAAACCATTCTCAGGACAGCCGACGGTTGGGGCCAGCCGTGAGGTCCAGCCCTATCCCATCTCCCGAATGCAGAGACGTAGAGCCAAAATGGCCGGTCAGAGTGCAGAGCTGTTGGACCACTTTTTTGTTGTTGTTGTTGTTGTTGTTGTTGTTGTTGTTGAGGATAATTCCACGAGAGTCCCGGGGCGAAAACTATGCCCCTATACTCATCTGCTTTTGAGAGTGCCGATAAGTCTGAAAAGTCTCTGGTACTACACTGGCGGGGAAAAAACGATCTGGCTGAGAGGCGGTATTTTCCTCTCGTCAGAAAAGGAACCCCCTCTTCGCTTGTAGAATTAATCAAATTTTTAGTCGGAGAGCTATTTTTGAGGGGTGAAATTTCCTTCTTAACAAACGGCCCCTTTTAGGGGTTTAAATGGGAAGTTATTTAATGAGAGATGTGTTTAATAATTTGGAAAAGCCCGAAACAGATTCTTATTTCAAATTAAAACAGATCCTAAGTGAGTGAAGGGCCGCGATGCTTCAGATGAGTCCGCGGCTCCTCGGTTTTTACGACCTGTTTTAATAGTAGGATGCCAGGGTCGGTTGAGTTGTTAGAGAGGATTCTAGCTTTGATCACCTTTACTATTTTATTTATCTGAGATCTAAGAGTCGGCATACGAAGTTCAGTTCGTATTCTCCTGTTAGATCTCAGAACTGGTGCTTTTAACATCACTCTTAATGTCTTATTTTGAATCACTTGTAATTTTGAAAGCGGAGTTTTAAAAATATACCCCCATGCCTCACAGCCATACAGCAGGATGGGCCTGATACGTGACAGGTAAATATTTCTCTCAATACTAGTAGAGATATATTTATTTCCTAGCAGCGGTCTCAAAGCTTTCACCCGTGCCGTGGCACGCTGTCGGGCCTGTTCTCTATTGTATCTCCAGGACATACTTCTGTCCATAGTTAGGACGAGATATTTAATTGTTTGTTTGTCCAAGACAAGTGGACATTATTAATAGTAAGGTGAACAAATCTACGCCGACGCTTGGCGAAAATGATTGCCTGAGCTTTTGTAGGATTTATTTTCACATTGTTTCGGCTGTACCACTCCCAGAAGAATAAGATCCATTGTTGTAGCGCACGGACAGCATAGTCTTTCGGACCAGCCGTGGCCACTTATGGGCCGAGATCCACTCTGCATCTACCGACCAAATCATCTGTTGCTGATCATGCCTTAACACCTGGTTATGATGTCATTTTCCTAGGAGTGGCTGTTCTTGCCCGCATGAAAAACAGTAGGCCTATCGCCCCAGAATCAACAGGGAGGCGGTTGAAATACGTAAACACCCAGATAATTTCAACCGCGATACAGGCTACAAGCTACAACCCCAGTGAATCTTGGCTACCTATTATCAGAACCATCAGAAAATAATGCTTTACTGTTACCATTCGTTGTTCCTAGCATGGAGCTAAAATGGCGTCCTATTACAGTACATCTTAGGGCACCATTTTTAAGTTCTTGTTGCTTTCTCTTAGCAACCATTGATGAGTCGTGTTTGGTGTTTCTATTTACTCTTTTCTCCTGATGAAGAAAGGCAAGGTACCGTACCTTTCGAAAGGCGCGTTGAGTGTGTTTTATAGTTTATTACACGGCAAAATTCCAAGAATATTACATCACGGATAAGAACAGGAGTACTTAAGAGATTAGAAATATTGGAACGAAAGATTCTCGGGAAGATATTGGGACCACGAAGAACAGAGGACGGTCAGCTTAGAAGACGAGCTAACCAAGAACTGTATACCAAGGTAGAGAAAATCTCGGACGTCATACGGAAAAGAAGGATCTTGTTCTTCGGACACATCCTGAGAATGGATCCGGGGAGGTTTACACTGCAAATAACACAGTACTGTGATAGTACATATATCACACCCCAGAATTATATGTAGAAGTTAGAGATATTATTGTCAGTATTCGATTTATTATTATTATTATTATTATTATTATTATTATTATTATTATTATTATTACCATTATTATTATCAGTATTTCATTTGTATATTTTGCCATTTATATTGGTAAGCTGGAAGATATCCACATATGTAGGTATGAGTAATTTGTTTTGCATGAGTGGGAAAACATTGCTTTAATAACTCTGGTAATTTGAATGAGTCATATGGCTGTCCCAGCGTTTGTTGTGATGTACTTGTGTCAGGAAATTCCATTAGTCATGTATATATCCCAGCCTGATGAGATGAGCTTGTTGTTGTACCAGGGAAATTTGATGATTCATGTAAAACTCCCGAGTGTTTGTTTTTAACTTGGGAGAAAGAAGAGGTTCACTCATGATTGGCTAGCAAGCACCAATCCAGACGTATCATCTGAGAGGAGGGGGATGTTGATGTCTATAAAGGTTGATCATACGGCAGCAACCGGGAGACTGTATAAGACATGGTAAGAGACATTGTAAGGGTGATTGGAGAGGTGATTGTAAAGGAACGAGAAGGAAGATAACTACAACTACAACTACAACTACAACTGAGGCACTGTACTGGAAGGAAGTGGTGCTGATGCACGGTACTGGAGTGACACGGCAGCAATGGACTGGACTTCAAACGTTCGTGGAGCGTAGTCTAGTTATGTTCGTGGAAAGTGGCTGATTGTGGAGAGTGCTTGCGCATTAAGTATTGTAGCACTTGTGGCGGCCTAGCATTATATGTTGGTGAAAGCTATCTCAGACTTTCCATAAATTTATGTTGAGGATCGACCGACGTGTGTATATATCTTTACAACAAGTGTTAAAATATGTGAACACAGTAGTACAAGGTACAGTATCTGTGTGATGTGATAACTGCCGATTATGAGAATCGGTAAGTCGAATTGATATAGAGACAGTGAAGGGTATTTATCTTCATACATGTACATTGTTCATCGGACTATTTACAAATGGTAACTTAGTTCTCACTTTCGTTTTCCCACGGTTTTCATTATTGTTGTTGTTGTAAATATGGAGTCTTCCAGCAATATTTTATGTGTGTATTATATGTATAATGTTGTATGTTGATGAGGTGCTCATGCACGGAATTTGTTCAGAATATAGTTAGCTATTTTAGAATCAGTGTTATTGATGAACCTAGGTGCAGTTCCTACCTAATTAGTCGTTTTCAGGAGGTTAGGTAAGGCCTGCAGCAGATGTACCAGTACGCAGCATTATGTACACGCCCTGGGATATAAAGTTTATCATGCTCTTATCTAAATTCGAGGGATCCATTCTGGTGAACTCTGGCGCCCATACTACGGACATTTCGGTTAATTATGCTTATTAATTTTATTAAGTTTTTGAGTAATTTTATTTATATATTTTTATTCATGATTTTTATTATCATCAAAAAAAGTTACAGTACAAGAGAACCAAAGTACGCTGGAGGTACAAAAGGATCTAGAAGAAATGGGAATACAGGAACCAGAGATAGAGAACAGAGTGATTTTTAAATAAAAATTTCAGACTTGCACATGTTTAGGACAGAACTACAGAAAATCAAAAATAGCATGCACGTGAAAAGCAGTTTTAATTTTAGCCTAACAATCTCATGAACTTCAGTCCGATATTATGGCTAAATGGTCAGCGTGCTGGCCTTTGGTTGCAGGGGTCTCGGGTTCGATTCGCGGTAGGGTCGAGAATTTTAACCATCATTGGTTAATTTCTCTGGCAGGGGGCTGGGTGTATGTGTCGCCTTCATCATAATTTCATCCTCATCACGATGCGCAGGTCGCCTACGGGAGTCAAATCAAAAGATGTGCACCTGGCGAGCCGGCACTAAAAGCCATACGCCATTTCATTTCATTTCATGAGCTTCATGACAAGCCGAACTGTTTACCGCTATGATCACCCAGTAATGAGAAAATGTTGTTTTACAACATTTACAACAACATTTTTCATTAATATCAGATGAAATAAAATCTTAGTATACAGATCAACAAGAAGTTGTTTTAAGGCCTAGTTTGAATACTTTTAAAGTTATGCATTTTCAAAGCGAGCGCTCCGTTGGAAATGGAAACAAATACCGGCACTGTTTTCTTTCATTCAACCTGCGTTAAAATTTTAACTGAGTACCATAAAAATATCTGCCACACATAATTAAACGTAGAATAAAATAAGTCCGCATCTGTGGTGTAGTGGCCCGGGTTCGATTCCGGGCTCTGCCACGAAATTTGAAAAGTGGTACGAGGGCTGGAACGGGGTCCACTCAGCCTCGGGAGGTCAACTGAGTAGAGGTCGGTTCGATTCCCACCTCAGCCATCCTGGAAGTGGTTTTCCGTGGTTTCCCCACTTCTCCAGGCAAATGCCGGGATGGAACCTAACTTAAGGCCATGGCCGCTTCCTTCCCTATCCCTTCCAATCTTCCCATCCCTTCACAAGGCCCCTGTTCAGCATAGCAGGTGAGGCCGCCTGGGCGAGGTACTGGTCATACTCCCCAGTTGTATCCCCCGACCAAGAGTCTGAAGCTCCAGGACACTGCCCTTGAGGCGGTAGAGGTAGGATCCCTCGCTAAGTCCGAGGGAAAAACCGAACCTGGAGGGTAAACAGATGATGATGATGATGATGACCATAAAAATATCTGCTACACATAATTAAACGTAGAATAAAGTCCGCCTCTGTGGTGTAGTAGCCCGGGTTCGATTCCGGGCTCTGCCACGAAATTTGAAAAGTGGTACAAGGGCTGGAACGGGGTCCACTCAGCCTAGGGAGGGCAACTGAGTAGAGGTCGGTTCGATTCCCACCTCAGCCATCCTGGAAATGGTTTTCCGTGGTTTCACACTTCTCCTCCAGGCGAATGCCGGGATGGTACCTAACTTAAGGCCTCGGACGCTTCCTTCCCTCTTCCTTGTCTATCCATTCCATTCTTCCCATCCTCCGCAAGGCCCCTGTAAGCATAGCAGGTGAGGCAGCCTGGGCGAGGTACTGGTCATCCTCCCCAGTTGTATCCCCGGACCCAGAGTCTGAAGCTCCAGGACGCTGCCCTTGAGGCGGTAGAGGTGGGATCCCTCGCTGAGTCCGATGGAAAACCCGACCCTTGAGGGTAAACAGATTAAGCAGAAGAAGAAGAAGAAGGATAAAAATATCTACAACACATAATTAAGCGTAGAATTTTGGTGGAGCTTGTTTCTGTGCGGGACAAAGGAGAAACGTTTTATTAACGTATTAACTCGGGTGTATAAACGGGTTTCCACGCCAATAGGCCCAGAGCAAAATCATCATGGACACAAGAGCGAAGAACGTTGCGAACTATGAGAATGAAAGTATATTGGACAAGGAGAAAGACGATAAGAAACGAAGCTGATACGAAATACCGTGCTCCTCGGATGGCCAAAACGAAAAGAAGAAGAAGAAAATTATGGGGACGCAGGACAATACTCCCTCGAAAAAGGGGACTGCCCCCTTTTTTTAATCAGTGACGTATGGCAGGCTTGTGTTCATCCAACTGGTTGTGGCATTCAATTGAATTTTCAGTTTCTGACTTGAAGCACTGCACCGCACCACGCTACCAAGGACAAAGCTGTCTCGCTGCTGTTGTGTATCGTACTATGGAACTACCGTGACATCACGAGCGGCCGACTAGCATTTCCCAAGGCGGGTGGGACAGCGCTGACTCACGTTGACTGACATGTGACGAGCTATCGCCAGTCTCCACTTTGCCCCGAGCGCTCTCTCTGGCTCCTGGTTGTCACGCACATAGGCAGCCGGGAAGCTACACGAGCTTCTAAAGCCCCATTCACAATGCAAACGTAACGTAACGTAAACTTAAAATTAACGTTAACTTAGTTAGCGGCCATGTTATCTAATAGAACCATTCACAATGCGCCGACGTAAACTTAACTGCGTACTGTTTACAACTCAACCGCCCACCGTAAGCCTACTTACCTATACTAACTGCCGAGAGTTGTAAACAGGATCGAGACTTCAGTATTTATAGTTTAGATAAGGAGGATGACTTTGTTATGGCATATTCGCTGACTACTGGGTTCTCAGAAGTGGCTAATTACTTCAAAAGCCTTGTTCATTGTTGTGAGCGGCAGCAAGGGATGGTTTTTATTGGAACAGGTTGGGAAACCCACATTCTTCAGAAATAACTACCGTACTCCTATTAACGAGAGAAGCTCTGCACTACGACGGCCTAAGTTTGGAATAACCCTCTGTAATACAAACAATACTGTGCTGTGTGCTGTAGTTTTATCAATATGTAAAATCACTCATCAGCTACTGAATTAAGAAACAGTCATTGGCCCCTCACAAGCCTTGGGACCCGCCCGCTCCGCCGGGTCTGCGGGGTCCTTATGAAAACTAAAGTCAGTCAGTCCGGCCATTCTATCCGGTCGATTTCCTTCATTTTTTAACTGAAAGGTATTCATGCACAGATTCGTCATCAGGTACTATAAATCACTTCACTTCCGCCTTCCTCAAATTATTTTATTTTTTCAAATTTTTTGTCTCTTTCAAGCAATCATATCTTTGGTTCTAATTGAGGTACGCAGTTCGTTTTGGTCTAAAAACACTCAGTGGATCAAGCATTTTCTTTTGAGGTAATAACTACTTAAGTTGGTAGATTCTGAGAAAAGGTATGAGTACATTTATCTCCATGACGAAGAACTTTGAAGGACTTTTTAACAGTTCGGCGCGTAGTGTTCTTCCAAGGAACGTTTAATTCAATTTCTTTGTGTGATGTATTTTCAAGTGATTTATTGACATAATATTACATTCTATTACCACAGCAGATCATGTGCTTTATTTCATTAACTCGAAACTTTGCAAATACATCCGTGAGGATAGTAACGAACAATGCCATACTTTGTACATTGCGGGCGGAGCCAGCGGGAAACTGCTAGTTACAATTGAATGCAGTAGAAGTACGGAGTGACTATAAAATTAGACATCATTTCGTATTTGACTGTACACTACGAAACTAACAGACACTAAAGAGACTGCCAGACTCAAGAGTGTCCATGACATTGGCAAAAAGAACGTGCGAAGTGTCCACTACTTGCTGTGGCGCTATACAAATCGGTTAGCCGCGAACCGTGTATTATATTTTGTTCCACGCAAGTAACGACCGTTTACAAGCTATAAACAAATCCTTTTATTATTGTTAGTACAAACTCTCTGGTTTTACAGATACACAACTCTCTGCTAGTCTCTGTCACAGAATAATACACCGATAGAGGGCATAGATGGCGTCTCAATCCCTGACATCCTCCCCACCCTGGTCTATCTTCAGGGGGATGACCAGCTGCACTGGACGAGTTATCACAGTCCCCTTTGGATCCTTAAGAATCACGGTTCTGATCACTCCTTCTCTTCCAGCTTGGATTTCCGCTATGCGGGCCTTCTTCCACATGTGTCGTGGTTGGTTGTCTTCTTGAAGGAGTGCTACGTCTCCAACTCTCAGATGTGGTCTGTTATCTCGAGGACGTCGAACTTCGTGAAAGCTCCTCAGCTCTATAAGGTATTCCTTAGTCCAGCGCTTCCAGAAGTCGTCTGAGATCTTTTGTCGTACTGCTAACTCCTTTTCAGGTTCGTCCTTAATGCTGGTTCTGGTCCAGTTGGTATGGCTGTTAATCTTTGTCCGGTCAAGAAATTGGCGGGAGTCAGAGCTTCTGCTTCACCTTCATTCTGAGAGATGGGTCGTGAGTTGTTGGCGGCTTCAATATTTACTAGAATGGTGTTAAGCCTTTCCTCGGTTATCAACGCCTTGCCTAACACCTTCCTCAGGCATCGTTTTGTAGTGCCAACCATCCTCTCCCACCACTCAATCCCTGACACCATGTAACCTTGCCGCGGTGGGGAGGCTTGCGTGTCCAAAGAAGCAGATAGCCGAGCCGCAGGTGCAACCATATCGGATGGGTATCTGTTGAGAGACCAGACTAAGGCTGGTTTCACACCAAGGAAGTCTTTACAAGTCAATCCAGTCACGTCTGGGTACGTCTAGGTCCGTCAAGGCCAAGCCCGTCTAGTTAAGTCCTGTGGTTTCAAACCAAACACGTCCAGTCCAGTCACATCCCCAGAAGAAAGGACAAGGTGTGGATAGAATTCAGTTTTCCATCTGCCTTGGAAATGGAAGGTGAGCGAGTTAAATTTATAGTTTTGCGCCGGATAGTTCGCCGAAAAAGGAAGCAAGATCGCGATCGTGGGTTCATGCGATTAATTTCAGAAGGGATATATATGGTGCTTTCTCTCATTTGTTTCCCGACTTGGTGAACGATCCGTTCAAATTTTATATTTTTTTCCGAATGAGATATAAAAGTTTTGTGAAGCTTAATGACCTGGTTCGAAAGGAAGTTGGAAAGCAAAACACTAATTACCGAAAGGCCATACAACCAGAGCTTCGGCTAGCAATATTTTTAAGGTAAGTTAACACAAATACTACTTTTATGCAAAATTAGTATTTATTACACCACACAAAATAATTTCATTAAATTATTTTATGTTAACATAAATATTATAATTACAGTAATATTAACATAATTGCAAAGCACAGACATTTAAGAAAATTGTATAAAAGAAAATCCACTTTTCCAGATTCATGCACAAAACGCAAGAAGGAAAAAACGCTAAATAACTACACTTCTCAGAATGTGACTCGTGTTGTTAAAACAATGAGACTGGACTGGACTGACGCATCAGAATCAAGCCCGGTTTGGTTCCCCTTCCACTTGACGGGACTGGTTTAACCATGACTTGACTGAGACTTGGTCTGTGTGAATGAAGTATAGCTGTGGTAGCCTAAAACAAAGGGAGATTTCAGTGTTGGATTTTCCTGATGACGGACTAGACGTGACTGGACGGGTTTAACGTGACTGGACGTGTTTGGTGTGAAACCAGCCTAAGGAATGGTTCATCGTAAGGGGGGTAGCAGCCTTTCGGAAGTTGCAAGGGCGGCAGTCTAGATGATTGACTGATATGACCTTGTAATAATACTTAACATGGCTTAGCTGTGTTGATACTACTACACGGCTGAAAGCAACGGGAAACTACAGCCGTAACTAACTACCGACGATATGTAGCTCTTTCTGTATGAATGATGTACTGATGATGGCTTCCTCCCGGGTAAAATATTCCGGAGGTAAACTAGTCCCCCATTCGGAACTCCGGGTGGGGACTACACGAGAGGGGGCGATCATCAGGAAGATGGATACTGACATTCTGCGAGTCGGAGCGTGGAATGTTAGAAGTTTGAATCGTTGTTGGAGATGAGAGAATCTGAAAAGGGAGATGGATAGACTAAAGTTAGATGTAGTTGGTGTAAGTTCAGTACGTTGGCAAGAAGAACAGGATTTTTGGTCAGGCGACTACCGAATTATCAACACATCAAACAGAGGAAATGCAGGAGTTGTTTAATAATGAATAAGAAGATAGGGCAGGGGTAAGCTACTACGACCAGTATAGTGAAAGAATTATTGTCGTCAAGATAGACACCAAACCAATGCCCACCACAATAGTGGAGGTCTATAAGCCTACTAGCTCAGCGAATGATGAGGAAATCGAAATAACATACGAAGAGAGAGAAGATTTAATGCAATATGTAAAAGGTGACGAGAATCTAATTCTGATGGGAGACTGGAATGCAGTGGTCGGCCAAGGAAGAAAAGGTTATACAGTAGGAGAATTCGGATTGGAACAGAGGAACGAAAGAAGAAGTCGGCTGGTTGAATGCTGCACTGATCATAATTTATCCCTTGCCAATACTTTGTTCAAACACCACAAACGACGGCTTTATACGTGGACGTGACCTGGAGACACTGGAAGGTATCAAATAGACTTCATTATGATTAGGCAGAGATTCAGAAACCAGGTGTTGGATTGCAAAACTCCTAGGAGCAGACGTGAACTCTGACCACAACTTGTTGGTCATGAAATGCCATCTGAAGCTGAAGAAATTGAAGAAAGGAAAGAATGCAAAAAGATGGGATCTATACAAGTTGAAAGAAAAGAGCGTGAGGGATTGTTTCAAGGAACATGTTGCAAAAGGACTAAATGAAAAGGCTGAAGGAAACACAATAGAGGAAGAGTGGATAGTCATGAAAAATGAAGTCAGCAGGGCTGCTGAAGTAATGTTAGTAAGGAAGAAAAGATCAACTAAGAATCAGTGGATAACTCAGGAGGTACTAGACCTGATTGATGAGCGACGGTAAAACAAAAATGCTAGAAATGAAGCAACGGGAAACTACAGCCGTAACTAACTACCGACGATATGCAGCTCTTTCTGTATGAATGATGTACTGATGATGGCTTCCTCCCGGGTAAAATATTCCGGAGGTAAACTAGTCCCCCATTCGGATCTCCGGGTAGGGACTACACGAGAGGGGGCGATCATCAGGAAGATGGATACTGACTGAATACAGGCGATTAAAGAATTAAGTGGATAGAAAGTGCAAGGTAGCTAAGGAAGAATGGCTGAAGGAGAAGTGCAAGGATGTCCAAGGTTGTATGGTCCTAGGAAAGGTAGATGCTGCATACATGAAAATCAAGGAAACCTTTGGAGAAAGGAAATCTAGGTGTATGAATATTAAGAGCTCAGATGGAAAACCACTTCTAGGGAAAGAAGACAAAGCAGAAAGATGGCAGGAACATATCCAGCAGTTGTATCAAGGTGAAGATGTATATAATTTGGTTCTGGAACAAGAAGAGGCTGTGGTGCTGATGAAATGGGAGACCCAATTTTGCGGTTCAGAGTTTGACAGAGCTGTGAGCGACTTAAATAGGAACAAGGCACCTGGAATTGATGACATTCCCTCTGAATTACTGACTGCCTTAGGAGAAACCAGCATGGCAAGGCTATTCCATTTAGTGTGTAAGATGTATGAGACAAGAGAAGTCCCATCGATTTTCGGCAGAATGTTGTTATACCTATTCCCAAGAAAGCCGGCGTTGACAAGTGTGAAAACTATCGCACCATTAGTTTAGTATCTCACGCCTGCAAAATTTTAACACGTATTATTTACAGAAGAATAGAAAAACAAGATGAAGCTAAGTTGGGAGAAGATCAATTTGGCTTCAGAAGAAATGTAGGAACACGTGAAGCAATCCTGACTTTACGTCTGATCTTAGAGGATCGAATTAAGAAGGACAAGCCCACGTACATGGCATTCGTAGATCTAGAAAAGGCATTCGATAATGTTGATTGGACCAAGCTATTTAAGATTCTGAAAGTGATGGGGATCAGATACCGAGAACGAAGAATTATCTACAATCTGTATAAAAATCAGTCTGCAGTGATAAGAATCGAGGGCTTTGAAAAAGAAGCAGCAATCCAGAAAGGAGTGAGGCAAGGCTGTAGTTTGTCCCCTCCTTTTCAGTGTTTACATAGAACAGGCAGTAAAGGAAATCGAAGAGGAATTTGGAAAGGGAATCACAATACAAGAAGAGGAAATCAAAACCTTGAGATTTGCTGATGATATTATTTTATCTCAGACTGCAGAAGATCTGGAGAAGCTACTCAATGTTATGGACGAAGTCTTGGGTAAGGAGTACAAGATGAAAATAAATAAGTTCAAAACAAAAGTAGTGGAGTGAAGTCGAACGAAGGCAGGTGATGCAGGAAATATTAAATTAGGAAATGAAGTCTTAAAGGAAGTAGATGAATATTGTTACTTGGGTAGTAAAATAACTAACGATGGCAGAAGTAAGGAGGACATAAAATGCAGACTAGCGCAAGCAAGGAAGAGCTTTCTTAAGAAAAGAAATTTTCTCACTTCAAACATTGATATAGGAATTAGAAATATGTTTTGAAGATTTTGTGTGGAGCGTGGCATTGTATGGAAACGAAACATGGACGATAACTAGCTCAGAAAGGAAAAGGATAGAAGCTTTTGAAATGTGGTGTTACAGAAGAATGCTGAAGGTGAGATGGATAGATCGAATCACAAATGAAGAGATACTGAATCGAATTGGTGAGAGGAGATCGATTTGGCTAAATTAGACGAGAAGAAGAGAGAGACTGATAGGACACAGGACTTGTTCAGTTGGTTATTGAAGGACGTGGACGTGGTAAGAACGGTAGGGGTAGACCAAGGTATGAATATGACAAGCAGATTAGAGCAGATGTAGGATGCAGTAGTTACGTAGAAATGAAAAGGTTAGCACAGGATAGGGTGACATGGAGGCTGCATCAAACCAGTTTATGGACTGATGACTCAAACAACCACAACAGCCGCGAAGAACCACATATTTGCGTATTATCGCTAGTAATTTTGTAAATTATTAATGAAAATAAAGAAAAGAATTAGCTGAGAAGACAACAGGGCTTGTATAAATTGCTTTTTTATAATCCCTAAAATTCCTTCTTTCAGTCGGCTAAAATGAAATAAAAATGTAATGTTTACTCAGCAAAGTGGGGTGAGAGTGGCAGTCGACCCCCACCCCCCTCCCCAATCGCCACTACTTCCACTCAGCGAGGGATCCCCCACCTCTACCGCCTCAAGGGCAGTGTCCTAGAGCGTGAGACTTTGGGTCAGGGGGATACAACTTGGGAAAAGGGCCGGAACCTCGCGCAGGTGGCCTCACCTGCTATACTGAACAGGGCCTTGTGGAGGGATGGGGAGATTGGAAGGGGCAGGCAAGGAAGAGGGAAAGAAGCGACCGTGGCCTTTAGTTAGGCACCATCCCGGCATTTGCCTGGAGGAAAAGTGGGGAAACCAAGGAAAACCACTTCGAGAATGGCTGAGGTAGGAATCGAAACCCTCTCTACTCAGTTGACCTCTCGAGGCTAAGTGGAACCCTTTCCAGCCATCGTACCACTTTTCAAATTTCGTGGCAGAGTGGGGAATCGAACCCGGGCTTCCGGCGGTGGCAGCTAATCACACTAACCACTACACCACAGAGACGGACCGTGTTTAGCTTATTTTCATGAATATTGTATGTATACAGGGTATCTATAAAATAATTCCGGGGTTTGGAAGTTAAATATGTTTACATGCATACATCTTCATTATAGACTGTTATGCCTTTCACCGTTCACTCTGCAAGCCGCTGTGAATTTACTAATCGCCGTTACAGTCCTCTATCTATGGATTCGTTTAGTTCTATATCCCTTCTCTTTCAATCGTTAGAAACTGAGTCTAACCATTGTCGTCTTGATTTCCCTCTACTCCTCTTACCCTACATAACAGAGTCCATTATTCTCGTAGGAAACCTACCCTCATCTATTCGCCTCACATGACCCCACCACCGAAGCCGTTTTATGTGTACAGCTTCATCCATCAAGTTCATTCCTAACTTAGCCTTTATCTCCTCATTCCGACCAACCTCCTGCCATTGTTTCCACCTGTTTGTACTAGCAATCATTCTCGCTACGTTCATATCTATTACTTCTAGCTTATGAATGAGATATCCTGAGTCCACCCAACTTTCACTCCCGTAAAGCAGAGTTGGTCTGCAAACTTACTATGCAGCCTGCAAATTACGAGGAGGCGCTTGGTCATTGCGGACGGAACGAACTCCACAATTCAGAAAAGGTCGAGGAATTGTCCACTAATCATGCTACCCGAATTCCGCAACTTACCCGTCAGGCAGAAAAACTGGTGCGTCCGGCTAACTTGCACACGCATGTCCCGATATAAACAAAGTATGGCATCCCCCACATCCTCGCTTCATTTAGACAGCCCGCTACAAGACTGCTGTAATTGAAATGGACACAGTGGTGGATGTATAGCAATACACACACTCTGCCTTCAACACTACACCTTCACTACCTTGCCCTGCTTTTCTATACTGGAGTGGCCTTCAACACTACTCCTTCACTCCCTTCCCTCCTTTTTAGTACTGGAGTGGGGCAGTGTTGATTGTTAATGTTATGACACCATTTCTGTGCATGCGTGTACCTGGCGGCAGAGAAGAGTAGTGGTGAATCTAGTGCCGAGAAAGTAAGGTACTGGAAAGTGCCGTTAGACGTCTAGGATAGTGATACTGAAGATGGAGAACAGTGTAAAAGTAATGCATAGTGAAAAGGGTCAGATACTCCTACTTTTTTTAAACTTTACATTCAGACAATATAGGAAAGTGAAATGTACAGTACCGGGAGAGTTGGTAGTGCGGTTAGGGGCGTGCAGCTGTGTGCTTGCATCCGGGAGGGAGTGGGTTCGAACCCTACTGTCACCAGCCCTGAAGATAGTTTTCCGTGGTTTTCTATTTTCACAACAGGAAAATGCTGGGGCTGTACCTTAATTAAAGCCACGGCCGTTTCCTTCCCACTCCTAGGCCTTTCCTATCCCATCGTCACCTTAATACCTATCTGTGTCAGTGTGACATAAAACAAATTGCTGTAAAAAATGAAATGTACAGCACTGGTGATGAGGGTTTGAGATTCTCGAAGAAGGAGACCTGTAATGCCAAACTTTTAACGCTGGGGAGTGATCATGTTTTGTCTAGGCGCGTGGTAAATCACACGCATGATCCATCTTGAGAAGAGTACAAACACTCTCTTACATTCAGCTGAACAGTGTCAGCTTTGTTAGCGAACCAAAAACTAACAAGAAAACCAAAGAATGTCATCTAGAAGAAAATTGTGCAGTGGTAAAATGCTGAAATGGACAGACTACACTTCTTGAAATGTGTTTCGTACAAAGTTCAAATGTTACGTTAGCTTAAAAAAATAACTTCTGAATGAAAGTACTTGCAAGTTTCGTACAAATCTTAAATGTGATCGTTAGCTTAAGAATCACTTGTGTATAAATGTACTTGCAATTAAAGCTCGTTTTTCTTTAAATACTCTTTCGTGATCCTAATATTATAGTTAGCTTAATATCTTCTTAATACTTGCAATAATTGAAGCACGTTATTATATGGCTTACTGATGTGTTGCGGGAAGTGGCCAAGAGAAAATCACAGGTCTGCTGCTAGTTGCGCAGGTCGTGTACTGGCCAAAGACTTTAATATTACTTATCTAGACTCACAGAGCGCGCTGATGCTATGCTGAAGGATGTAAAGGAGAGGGCATATAAGTCTCTGGTACGACCCCAACTAGAGTATGGTTCCAGTGTATTGGGCCCTCACCAGGATTATTTGATTCAAGAACTGGAAAAAATCCAAAGAAAAGCAGCTCGATTTGTTCTGGGTGATTTCTGACAAAAGAGTAGCGTTACAAAAATGTTGCAAAGTTTGGGCTGGGAAGACTTGGGAGAAGGGAGACGAGCTGCTCGATTAAGTGGTATGTTCCGAGCTGTCAGAGGAGAGATGGCGTGGGAGGACATCAGTAGACGAATAAGTTTGAGTGCTGTCTTCAAAAGTAGGAAAGATCACAATATGAAGATAAAGTTGGAATTCAAGAGCACAAATTAGGGCAAATATTCGTTTATAGGAAGGGGAGTTAGAGATTGGAATAACTTACCAAGGGAAATGTTCAATAATTTTCCAACTTCTTTGCGATCATTTAAGAAAAGGCTAGGAAAACAACAGATAAGGAATCTGCCACTTGGGCGACTGACCTAAATGCAGACCAGTAGTGATTGATTGATGATTTCTTTGATTGATTGGAATATTGAACACTTTCACGCAACGCCATGTTGTGGGCGCTTCAGCTTCGAATGAATGGCTAGCACGTGGAATGTTTTCAGTCCCTTGCATGTTTTTGATTTGAATAATGTCTGTTAGTGGATATGTTGTAGTATTATATTCGACGAAGTGATAATATATTGGCAAATATTTTCAAGGGATGTGGGAGCTTGTACAATACGGTAGTTAAATTGATCGGCAGTATTGAAGGGAAGTAAATTAGGCCCTACGTGTGGAATGGAAAGATATTCACGAGGGTAAATTCGTGTGCAGCCTTTATTTGTACAGATCGCTACCAGAAGGGATCTGGTATTTCTCTTCACATGTGAGTACAGTAGAAATTGAACTGTCATAAAATGACTCAATTACTATAATCGACAACTAAACAGGTTATAGGGTGATTGATTCAGAGAACGTATTGAACATGAAATTTAGAATGTTTGGGCTTCTTCTTTTTCTCCTTGGCCTTTTTCCAATTAATTGGGGATAATTGTTTAGAAATAAACAGATGTTCTGAAAATGCATCCCTACTTTTCATACAGACTGTGTACCGGTATTACAAATTTAATAAACCTGGGCCTAGAATCCGTAAGATACGATTGATAAAGCTTGACAAAATCCTTTTAATATTAGGGTAAGGTATTGCTTCAAATCATTATCAATTATCTGAAAAATGATTTATTGGTATCGTATGTCTTGTGTATGTTAGGTATTCAGCCCGAAGGCTGGTTTGATCCTCCACAGTTCTGCCAACAGCTGTCATAGATAGCTTAGGCGTCACTGAAGAGGCATACCTGGGAAATGAGGAGTGAGGTAGTTTCCCGCTGCTTTCTTCTGTGAGTTTCCAAACTGTATGACTTAATTTTACAAATATTATATATAAAACTGGATTTAACTTGATAATCTGAATATCTGCATTTAAAATGGAAATTATGAAAATTAACATTCATTAAATAAAATACACACTCGTCGAACCTTGTACTCACACTTACTTGTTACCTGCTTACTTACACATACGTTATTTGAAGGGCGCCAGCTGCCACTCAGTGCAGCAATAATAGAATGAGACTCTTGACTATCTCTAGGGTGTGGGGTAATAAGCTTACTTTTGACAACATACCATATAAGTTCTGGGAAAAGGAGATTGGCGTTCGGTTTCCCCATTCATTTTGAGGTTAAGATATGTTACTGTTAATGAAATAAAACTATGAATTCGTTTGATAGAACAATATATATTCTTTAAATAATATATCAAAAAATAGTGAGTCTTGTTGCGATAAAACAGATGAGAATATGAAATTATGACATTGCAACTGAAAGAAACTAAGCATGAATTTGAATTCTTCTTGACCGGACATTTAACAATTTATACGAAATATTTCCCTCACTGATTCACTTGACTGTACCTTCAACACTTTGAGTGTAATTACGACGTATTCCTTTGATCTGGTGTTTACTGTAGATGTGTCACGCCTAACTTGGTGATACATCCTTGTGACTGCTTCTTCTCCATATCATCTGACTTCTTTGTAAGTCAATATGGTATTACCTCTTGGTAGGTCGAGGGTTGCCCTCTCTGACTTCATGGTAAGCCCTTGCGTCCGTGTCTTCAACTGAGTGACGGACCAACCTTTTGGTCTCACTCTCTCAATGACCAATAATTAATGGCTCACTGAGTCTTCACCATCTCTCGTTCACACTCGTTCACACTCGTTGACTGACCAACTAAGGCCTCTTGATCTAGTAGACTTCTTCACTGTACTGCATCCGTATAACTAATGACTGACGCTACAATATGCATCCACCTTATATAGACGTTGGTTGACACAGATACGTAATCTCCAGAAATAACAATGACATACTCCCACCTACGCGACAGATATTACATTCAGTGGTGAAATACCCCGGGGCGGCTGACTCTCTGAGCGCATATCTAAATAAATACAATGCCGTAGCCATGAAGTGGCGATGACTTGGCAGAATCGCCAACAATATTGCACAATGCACCAACGTCACATCCAATCTCTGATATATACAACAATTCTCACTGTACAGGTATTGAGTGTTATTCTACACATACGTATATATGCATACATCTAAGTACAATCTTGCAAGCAACAGGCAATTGCAAAATAGAATTGAATAAGACTGATAATTACAATAATAGTAATAATATCACAGATAAAATAATAATAATACTGACATAATAATAATAATAATAATAATAATAATAATAATACAGATAAAATAATAAAATAATAAAAATACAGATATCATCTTGTAACGGGATTTGAACCGTTACACCTCACCGAACCAGAAGTTGCTATTACATATCAGTCTGCACAGCCCACTGAAATGCATGCACCAACCGACCCTAAGAGTGATATTTTCACACCAATCATAACAGGGACTGCCTGCACAAGGTATGGTATTAGTAGCATCGCTCATACCTCGGTCACCTCTGTATTGTCAGAGCCAAGAATAAGACTGAGACAGGTCAATGAAAGTAACAAATTGCTCTAGCCCATACCAGAAGACATAGCGCACTGTAAACCCTACATCTTGCCAGCAAAAGTTCTCCATTTTTTGCACTCTTGCTTTATATTAATGTTACTGGCTTTACGTTTGCTTTATAATAAAATTGTACCATTTTTAATGCTCTATTCCAGAAAAATCTGACAATATAAAGTCTAAATAAAGCTCATTACAATCCTGTCAATCCTAGTCTGCATTAGAAAACTATAATAAAAATATATGTTTAATTATGATCCTAATCTTTTTACAAGTGCTTTACATTCAACTTCCTTTTATTTTATTTCTGGTGTAAATCAAGGTCTACCGAGCTCGATAGCTGCAGTCGCTTAAGTGCGGCCAGTATCCAGTATTCGGGAGATAGTAGGTTCGAACCCCACTGTCGGCAGCCCTGAAGATGGTTTTCCGTGGTTTCCCATTTTCACACCAGGCAAATGCTGGGGCTGTACCTTAATTAAGGCCACGGCCGCTTCCTTTCCACTCCTAGCCCTTTCCTGTCCCATCGTCGCCATAAGACCTATCTGTGTCGGTGCGACGTAAAGCAATTAGCAAAAACAAAAAATCAAGGTGTCCACCACTGTGGTGTAGTGGTTAGTGTCATTAGCTGCCACCCCCGGAGTCCCGGGTTCGATTCCCGGCTCTGCCACGAAATTTGAAAAGTGGTACGCGGGCTGGAACAGGGTTCACTCAGCCTCGGGAGGTCAACTGAGTAGGGATGGGTTCGATTCCCACCTCAGCCATCCTGGAAGTGATTTTCCGTGGTTTTCCACTTCTCCTCCAGGCAAATGCCGGGATGGTACCCATCTTAAGGCCACGGCCGCTTCCTTCCCTCTTCCTTGCCTGTCCCTTCCAATATTCCCATCGCTCCGCAGGGCCCCTGGTCAGCACAGCAGGTGAGGCCGCCTGGGCGAGGTACTGGTCATTCTCCCGAGTTGTATCCCCGACCCAAAGTATGAAGCTTCAGGACACTGCCCTTGAGGTGGTAGAGGTGGGATTCCTCGCTGAGTCCGAGGGAAAAACCGACCCTGGAGGGTAAACAGATTAAGTAAGTGAGCAAGTAATTAAGTAAATCATGGTGCTCATATTAGAGAAAAAATAGAACGCACTTTCAATATTTATTTATGCTCAGGTAATGTTAATTCAATTTGAGTTCGCAAAAGCAGTAATCTAGTGTGATTCAGCCGCCCCCTCCAATGTAGTTTCATGCAACCCACAATATTCATTCCGTCCTGAAAATATCTGCCCTGCCGGTATGCTCAGACAACACAACCGGATATCTTGGTATTTACCGCCTCACTATGATAGGACGCCGTAAGTTATACTCTTATAAAACACTGGAAGACATGCGTGTGCCTTCTAGATAATATGAACCCGACACGCCAGCGAAACACTAAATTTTCTATCGACGCGAAAAAGGTTCTATTGTTTGAAAACATAAGCAAACACCCATGGTGGTTTTGGCGTGTTTATCATTTAAAATGTGTTAGTTACAATAGGTCTTAATGTAATGACTTCATTGTTTTCATGTACTAAACCTTAATTGTTGTATAGAAACAATACAATGGAATGTTTCATTCCTGTTGAACATATTATGTTGATCATAATTATAATTTATGTGTTTTGTAGAATTTCAAGTGCAATCATATTATTAAGATTTGCATTACAGTATATGTAATTTTAAGAAATCTGGTGTGCCGGGCTGAGTGGCTCAGACGGTTGAGGCGCTGGCCTTCTGACCCCAACTTGGCAGGTTCGATCGTGGCTCAGTCCGATGGTATTTGAAGGTGCTCAAATACGTCAGTTTCGTGCCGGTAGGTTTACTGGCACGTAAAAGAACTCCTGCGGGACTAAATTCTGGCACCTCGGCGTCTCCGAAAACCGTAAAAGTACGGGTAGTTAGTGGGACGTAAAGCAAATAACATTATTATTATTATTATTAGAAATCTGGTTTGATGCAGGACAATGGAATTCATTTATGTAATCCATAGTTCTTGAATGTACAAAATCAGTAATGGGATTTTAAAAAACGTCTACAGAAATAGTAAGCGTTGAAGTTTTTGCTGGAGTACGTCAGGGCAGGAAACCTTTAAGTTCCGATGCGACGGTACTTATCGGGAAGGTTTATAATTACTTTCAGGAAGAATTTAATGCTGTGAGAAATAATAAGAACATTTACAGCATGGAAAAAATTTGTTCCGAAATCCGGATCCACCTCGGGCTTGTGACTTAAAAAAAATTGACTTTTGAAGAATGTATCTACGACGATATATCTTCGGGTAGGACGTCCTATATACATAATAAATGTAAGGCCATTATAAAAGCATGAGCAACTTAGTTAAGATGAACCTCATTCATGTATTTATTGGCGGGAAGATGTAAGTTTCCGGTGGAGACAGGCTCATCCGTCAGTCAGGGCCAAATTAATGAGCATATTGTAATGAGTGTTTCAATGAGAAACATCCACATACATAAATCATACATCATCATTATAGACCGCGACGCCTTTCAGCGTTCAGTCTGCAAGCCTTTCTGAATTTTCAAACCGTCGCCACAATCCTCTATTTGCAACTAGTACTACACTAGTACTGGCACGCTGTAAGGGCTATTCTATATTGTATCTCCAGGACATGCTTCTGTCCATAGTTAGTCCGAGTTATTTAATTTTGTTTGTCCAAGACTCTGGTAAGACCCCAACTAGAGTATGGTTCCAGTGTATGGGACCCTCACCAGGATTACTTGTTTCAAGAACTGGAAAAAATCCAAAGAAAAGCAGCTCGATTTGTTCTGGCTGATATCCGACAAAAGAGTTGCGTTACAAAAATGTTGCAAAGTTTGGGCTGGGAAGACTTGGGAGAAAGGAGACGAGCTGCTCGACTAAGTGGTGTGTTCCGAGCTGTCAGTGGAGAGATGGCGTGGAATGACATCGGTAGACGAATAAGTTTGAGTGGTGTCTTTAAAAGTAGGAAAGATCACAATATGAAGATAAAGTTGGAATTCAAGAGGACAAATTAGGGCCAATATTCGTTTATAGGAAGAGGAATTAGGGATTGGAATAACTTACCAAGGGAGACGTTCAATAAATTTCCAATTTCGTTGCAATCATTTAAGAAAAGGTTAGGAAAACAACAGATAGGGACTGCCCTATATGCAGATAAGTATTGATTGATTGATTGATTGATTGATTGATTGATTGATTGATTGATTGATTGATTGATTGATTGATTGATTGATTGATTGATTGATTGATTGATTGATTGATTGATTGATTGATTGATTGATTGATTGATTGATTGATTGATTGATTGATTGATTGATTGGCCTGTTTTAGGAGTAGTATGCCAGGGTCGGTTGAATGGCTAAGGAGGATTCTAGCTTTGGTCATCTTTACTATTTTATTTATTCGAGATCTAACAGTCGGAATACGAAGTTCTGTTCGTATCTTCTTGTTATATTTCAGTATTGGTGCTTTAGTCATCATTCTGGGTGTCTTATTTTGAAAAATTTGTAATTTGGAAAGCGGAGTTTTAGCAGTATAGCCCCAGGCCTCACAGCCATTCAGCAGAATGAGCCTGATACATGTCAGGTAAATATTTCTCTTAATACTAGTAGAGATATATTTATTTTCCAGCAGAGGTCTCAAAGTGTTCATCCGTGCCGTAGCACGCTGTAAGGACTGTTCTATATTGTACCTCCAGGACATACTTCTGTCCATAGTTAGTCCGAGATATTTAATTTTGTTTGTCCAAGACAAGGGAACACAATTAATAGAAAGTTAACCAAATCTAGGCCGACACTTGGTGATAATAATTGCCTGAGTTTTGGTGAGATTTATTTTCACCTTGTTTCTGACACACCACTCCTAGAAGAACGTGATCTATTGCTGCAGCGCGCGGACAGCATGGTCATTTCTCCTCATACTAGTGTAAATGGCTATGTCGTCCGCATATTGCTGGACCCCCACTTCTTGGAAGGTTGGAAGATCGTTCACATATAGGCCGTATAGGGTGGGGGACAGCATCCTCCCTATGGGACCCCAGCTCTGAGTTCCCTTGGGGTGGATTCCCCCCCTCCCTCACAGGAAACATAAAATTGCCTGTTCGTCAAATATGACTGTACAATTTTGACAAGGTATTTGGGAAATTTGCCCAGACAGGGTCAAAAGCTTTCTCAATATCGAAAAATACTGCTGGCATGCTACGGCGTATACTGAACGACCTTGTGACATACTGTGTTAAGCGCAGCACCGCGACAGGGGCACTGTGCTTAGACCGGAAGCCGAATTGTCCCGGTCCCAGTATGTTGCGGGTACCCAGATATCCATTGAGGTGTGTGAGAAGAAGTCTCTCGAATAATTTTTTGATATATGTGATAACAGGGTTATCGGTCTATAATTTTGTGGGAATAATCTATCCTTCCCTGGCTTTGGAATGACTATTATTTTATCATCATCATCATCATCATCATCTGTTTACCCTCCAGGTTCGGCTTTTCCCTCGGACTCAGCGAGGGATCCCACCTCTACCGCCTCAAGGGCAGTGTCCTGGAGCTTCAGACTCTTGGTCGGGGGATACAACTGGGGAGTATGACCAGTACCTCGCCCAGGCGGCCTCACCTGCTATGCTGAACAGGGGCCTTGTGATGGGATGGGAAGATTGGAAGGGATAGGCAAGGAAGAGGGAAGGAAGCGGCCGTGGCCTTAAGTTAGGCACCATCCCGGCATTCGCCTGGAGGAGAAATGGGAAACCACGGAAAACCACTTCCAGGATGGCTGAGGTGGGAATCGAATCCACCTCTACTCAGTTGACCTCCCAAGGCTGAGTGGACCCCGTTCCAGCCTTTGTACCACTTTTCAAATTTCGTGGCAGAGCCGGGAATCGAACCCTGGCCTCTGGGGGTGGCAGCTAATCACGCTAACCACTACACCACAGAGGCGGACTATTATTTTATCAGTCTTCCAAATATCAGGGAAGTATCCCAGTTTCATACAGCCCGAAAATATTGTTGCCAAAAATATTACTGCCCTGCATGGCAGTGATTTAATTTCGTTGTTCGATACCCTGTCATCACCGGAAGATTTGTCCGACTCGTTGACTGAACGGTCAGCGTACTGGCCTTCGGTTCAGAGGGTCCCGGGTTCGATTCCCGGCCGGGTCGGGGATTTTAACCTTAATTGGTTAATTCCTACTGCACGGGGGCTGGGTGTATGTGTTGTCTTCATCATCATTTCATCCTCATCACGACGCGCAGGTCGCCTTCTGGAGTCAAATAGAAAGATCTGAGTCTGGCGAGCCGAACCCGTCCTGGGATATCCCGGCACTAAAATGCATACGACTTTTCATTTTTTCACCGGAAGACCTCTTCTCGTTTACATTTTTTGTTACCCTGAAAATCTCGGTAGACTGAATGTCAGGAATGCCATTGTCTGGGGTCCATTATCCGTAGTTCGTCATCGTCAGAAAATTCGTGAGTTATACATTGATTTTCTATTGAGTTAGCGAAAGCCTCAGCTTTATCCTAAGGGGAGAATACTAAGCCATTTCAGCCGTGAATTGCACGCCGGGGTTCCTTGGTTCGAGTCATACCGCGGGTAATCTGCCAAAAATTCACGGTCTGACTCGTGTTCTGAGAGATACCTACAGAATTCCTCCCATTTTTCTATCTTACGTTCCAGCAAGCGATTGCGGACAGAAGTGTCCAGTATTGTCTATAGTGTATTTGCTCAGACTACATGCTGCTAGCCAACCCGCTCAAGGTATTTCGGTCGATCGAATGAGGTTCGAATGAGCGTGAGCGAACGAAGTTGAAGGAAACTGATCGTTTATTGTAGATGTCTTTGGTTAGTTGGTAGGCCACTTCCATCTTGTCGATCCTCGATAAGACTGCTTGTTTTTCAGATGTTAGGCTTTATTAACTCACCTGGGTATTTGAACTTATTTTCCAACTTTATTCCCCAGCAAGAGTGAAGTGCCTCTGTACATAAATAATAACCGAGATCTTATTAACACCTGTAATACCCTTCAGGTTCGGACATCAGAACAAAAGGATTGGATGAAACTGGAAATACGGCATTGTTGAGCAATAAGCTTACGTACTGTGCACGTGTTACTGAGACACATGTTTCTATTACTGGTCTCTATACACTTCTCCCTCATTGGCAGCGCATACACGTCCCGATTGGGAATCTCCATGACAACCAGGTTTATAATAGAACATTATACAATGAAACTGTACCTGATGTCTAAAACGTATGCGCAGTTTACACTTTCGCCATTCAGATAATATCTCACCCATCCCGTACTAGTAATATCTACATTCATCTCCGGGAACAATCCCTCACAATTTTCTACAAGTTAGAGAACATCAGTCCAGCTGACAATCATCAAGCCATGAAGTACGAAAATTACTCATTACTTCACTTGTAGTCATATCAAAGGCAACTTTTGAAAGAATATCGAATATTAGCTTTTTTTGTTTACACTCACATTGGAGCATCAAATTCAACCTCATAGAATAAAATCTTCAAAACATAAGTACATCAAAAAATAAGTTCATTTTTTAAAACTTGATAATTTCTTTTTTTTTTTCCCTAAACTCTTCATTCTGGACTATCTTGCAGCTCGTTCTTCTGCTGATGTAACATACTGCTTACGTTTTGATGTTTTAAGTGATAGTTTCGTATATTTGTTGTTTAGAATCGTCTTCTCTTCTCTAGTTTCAATTTGCTCTGTAGTAATTTTAAATTCATTCAAATCCAAATGTATTTATTTAAACCAAGTGTTTTTGCTTTACTAGTCCAAAAGAAATCAAAACGCTGTTTCAGGAGTCTAAAATTTGATATATGTGTCCAAAAAATGCAATCCTCCGTTTTCTCATATTTCATCGAATATTAGTTGATATAATGAATTGTCAGCCTTAAGGACTTCGGTTCAAAAGGTCCTGGGTTTGCTACCCCGCTAGGATGATCAACTCTACATTTTCAAATGGAGGAGAGACTCTGAATAAAAGGAGGACTTTTCATAAAAATGTAGGGCAAATGGAATTTTAATTTTTAAATACAATGTTTAGTATTACATAGCTTATTATTGTTACGTTGATAAAAATGCTGAAACCGGGCGAGTTGGCCGTGCGCGTAGAGGCGCGCGGCTGTGAGCTTGCATCCGGAAGATAGTAGGTTCGAATCCCACTATCGGCAGCCCTGAAAATGGTTTTCCGTGGTTTCCCATTTTCACACCAGGCAAATGCTGGGGCTGTACCTTAATTAAGGCCACGGCCGCTTCCTTCCAACTCCTAGGCCTTTCCTATCCCATCGTCGCCATAAGACCTATCTGTGTCGGCGCGACGTAAAGCCCCTAGCAAAAAAAATGCTGAAGCTGTAACTATTTTTTGCTGATACTTATTCACTGCACCCACTTTCGACAGCAAAGATGAATTGTTTTCTTGTAATAAATAATTGTAAAACTCACCACATAGCAAGTTTTTAAAGTTACTCCACTTAAATAGATATTGAATGCACATTTCATAAAAACCAACGACATGTTTTACAAATGCAATGCATTCTATTTCGAAGCCATATTCAGTGAGGGATTTCAAAAACTTTCGGATCACACGCATCTTATCTACAATTGAAGAGCAAGAACCAGACAGCTCCAAAACATAAAACTGTTCAGGAGACCTAAAACACTTCATAAAATAATTATATATTGAAAAAGTAAGGGTTATCTACTTGCACTAGCTAGAAGCAGTAGTAACATACATATTGAAGTGGAATGATATGGGTTGTGTTACTGGACTCCTCTCAGTTTATTCACACAACCACTAGAGATGTCTTGTTTCATTCACCGGTAAACTACGTTTACTGCGGAACAGTGGCGGTTCGTGCATGAAGGGCTTTTGGGCGCCGCCCCACCGCTTTTTCAAAAAACGTTTAACGTTATTTCACTCTGTACCTGATTACATAAAGAGATGGACAAATGCAGCGAAATCGAACTTACGTGGTGTGATATTCAGTTATTTCGGCTGTAAACATTGTGCTCTTCTATTTTCAAGAAAATGGCAAAGGCTTTCAGACCGCGACTGCTGTCCAGCAAGCATGATGTTTTCTCTTTAGTCGTGAGGCGCTTGGACTGTGGCAGCAGATCCCTGAGTATGTCCCCAGACTTAGAAAGTGTGCGGGGTGTTGGAGGAGCCTGGAAGGACGATGTTGGCTTGTCAGGGGAAGGGACAGTGCAGGCGGGTCTATGTCTGTCCAGCAGAGCCCTCAGTAGGTCCCACGAGTTAACAAGTGTGCGGGGTGCGAGAGGAGCCTGGAAGGATAATCTTGGCTTGTCAGGGGAAGGAAGAGTGCAGGCGGGTGTAAGCGCTGAACGGCGGAGCCCTCAACAACATCGCCAACCACTTTGCAATGTACCTAAGCTTTTCACCCCAACGTCTTATATTAATTGTGGTTAGAGATTAATTCCAAAACATTTTACAAAACAATGAATTCCATTATACTGACTATTTCAAAAAGGTTCAGTTCTATAAAGAAGCTAAAATAAAGATTCAAAATGTAACCATAACATGACGGCACTATTTCCAGGGTGGTCAAATTGCTAAATACGATGTCATGCTTTGAAAATTGAGCAAGGAGACAGAAAATTCGGGAGTGCAGTATTTACTTTTCGTGAATGTTATTATCAATTGTGATTGTGATCAGTGTAACAGTGCAGTGTCATAGTAGTCGGGATTGCATTAACTGTTAGCCTGTTAATGTGTGTACATAAATGCCACTGTAGTGTAGTTAATTAATGTTGTAGTGGTCCGGCTCCATGACTAAATGGTTAGCGGGCTGGCCTTTGGTCACAGGGGCCTCGGGTTCGATTCCCGGCAGGTTCGGAAATTTTAACCATCTGAGCTGAACCCGTTCTGGGATCTCCCGGCACTAAAAGGCATACGCCATTTCATTTCAATGTTGTACTTCAAGCAGATTTCTATTCAGCCAATGTCATCGTATTATTATTATTATTATTATTATTATTATTATTATTATTATTATTTATCTGAAAATATCGTGGTGCTGGTCAGTTAAAACTGGACCGATTGGGGAGGGGAAAGAGATGGCGCCACAGCCCTGCCAGAGTAAAATCACGAACCGCCACTGCTGAGGAGAATGCAATAACCAGTACTATTTACCTGAGTTATCAATGTAAGATACTTTATTATACAGCGTACGTACTGTGAGAGTAAATATCGTTACAATGCAACAAGATTTATATACATCAAGGAAATGAGGTCCACAGGAAGTTCATCATTATTCAGCTCCAACATCATCACTCCCAGTTGAAACTATCATATTTGTAGGACCACAAACAGTCAGGTGGAATATATTTCGAAGCTATATCTTTAACATTTTTGCCTTATTTGCATTGACTTTTAAGACACTGAGATGCAGAACACTTTATGCGTCTGGTAAGGGAAGAGTAGCTCCTGCAATCTCCGAAACAAAGACACCCCTTACCATGATACTCGCATTCAGTTATGTAGTCCAAAAACATTGATCGTGTTACATCATGAACAATGAACTTGCGACTCACGTTCTGTACCAGGGTACGATATTATTTTTTTTTTTTTTTTTTGCTTTACGTCTCACCGACACAGATATGCCTTACGGCGACGATGAGATAGGAAAGGCCTAGGAATTGGAAGGAAGCGGCCGTGGCCTTAAATAAAGTACAGCCCCGGCATTTGCCTGGTGTGAAAATGGGAAACCACAGAAAACCATCTTCAGGACTACCGACAGTGGGGCTCGAACCCACTATCTCCCGATTACTGGATACTGGCCGCACTTAAGCGAGTACGATAATCTTGTGGCAAAATATATTCTCTCTCACTTTCATCTTTCCTTCTCGATTACACTAAACGTCAGGTCGCAATGGTTGAACATTGAACAAAAGACGCTGCAAGAAACAGACAAGCGCCGGCAGAAACAGTTAAAACAACTCCGACACCTCCAAGGTCGACACCTCCTTTTACACTCCTATTACGCACCAAATCTACTATTTTTGCTATTTGGTTTACCTCGCACCGACACAGATAGATCTTATGGTGACGATGGGATAGGAAAGGCCGAGGAATGGGAAGGAAGCAGCCGTGGTCTTAATTAAGATACAGCCCCGGCATTTGCCTGGTGTGAAAATGGGAAACCGCGGAAAACCATCTTCAGGGCTGCCGACAGTGAGATTCGAACTCACTATCTCCCGGATACAAGCTAACAGCTGCGCGACTCTAACCGCATGGCCAACTCACCTGGTTCGCACCAAATCAGTGGAGAAGTACAGTTCTTGCACCGGCAGATAGAGCTTTTTTAAATTATAGTTTACAAAAAAAAAAAAAACACCCCGAAATTGACCCAAAAGTGGAGTTGTCTGGTTCTTGCACCGGGCTCTTCAATTGTGGCAACTCCAATGATTTTTCGGAGCATACGCATGAAGTGCTTGCTCGTGCTTGACCGTTGCTGGCCAGCATTCAGAGCCATACAGAGCGACTGCGCGAACAACAGTTCTGTAAACCTTGGACTTCAGGTGGATTGGTATCCGACGATCGCAGAGAACACCAGTAGTTTGCGGCCGCTTCTCCCAAGCCGTATTTACTCGTACACGGGCGTCTGGAATAGTGTCACACTCAGCGTTGACCAAATAACCAAGATACTTAAACTGTTCTACTTTATTGAGATCTTGGACATCTATTTGGATGGTTTCCCCCTGCGTGGGGGCGATAGTATAACGTGGATGGTATCTCCTGTCTGTCGTATGAGGTGACTAAGAGGGGCCCAAGGGCTCTTAACTTGGTAGTGTAGACCGAGCTCGATAGCTGCAGTCGCTTAAGTGCGACCAGAATCCAGTATTCGGGAGATAGTAGGTTCGAACCCCACTGTCGGTAGCCCTGAAGATGGTTCTCCGTGGTTTCCCATTTTCACACCAGGCAAATGCTGGGACTTTGCCTTAACTAAGGCTACGGCCGCTTCCTTTCCCCTCCTAGCCCTTTCCTGTACCATCGTCGCCATAAGACCTATCTGTACTGATGCGGCGGAAACCAACATGTGAAAAATAAGAATACCGAATGGTTCCAGCCGTCTGCGCACCGCGCAGTAGGACCGGGATATTAAACAGAAATAACTGAGTGAGAAGTTACTATCCTGTATTTTCAGTCACCAGCAGCTAGACCAGGCTGGCATCAGCGCTATATTCTGTATCGTTTTACTTAAAATGTGTTATATTTTCTCTTTGCATGAATTGTATTCCTTCACGTTTTACTGCCACGTGCTACTTGAATGGCTTCGTATGTTTGAGTGGCTTTACGTCGTCCTCGTGGATGTTTACCGTTCATAATGCCTTCTAAATTCTGTTTTGTTTCTCCAGGCCAGTATTTCCCAACCTGTTTTGTTCCAAGAAACCCATGATATATTTAACTAAAACTCTACGCAATGCTCATACGGAGTGAGGACATACATGATGCTCTTGATAGTGATTCGTCCGTCGGATGGGGACGTAAAGACGTGAGCAGACTCCTTATTGCTATTCGACAGGAGTAGGCTATGTGCCAGCACCAGGTTTCACCCTCTCCTACCCCTTGTGGGTGGGGGCAGTTGAATAACACCCACGGTATCCACTGCCTGTCGTAAGAGGCGGTTTAAAGAGACCCCAGGGGCTCACAACTTGGGAGCGTGGGTTGGCGACCACGGGGCCCTAAACTGAGTCCCGGCATTGCTTCCACTTACTTGTGTAAGTGTAATCCTATCTGATTTCCCTTAGTCAACTCTTGTTCTTTCCCGACCCTGACGGTATTAGAGTACTCGAGGCCTAGGGAGTCTTTCATTTTCATGCCCTTCCTGGCCCTTGCCTTTCTTTGGCCGATACCTTTATTTTTCGAACTGTCGGATCCCTTTATTCTCTCTGATTAGTGTTATATAGAGGATGGTTACCTAGTTGTACCTCCTCTTAAAACAATAATCACCACCACCACCACCACCACCACCACCACCTCAACCTCTCCCTTCCTACTATCATATATCACGTCATTCATTTCATCTCATTAACTGCTCTGATGAGTTTGACGTCAGGGGGGGCATCCGGTCGTAAAAAGTCGCTACGAAGGTTTTTATCACTACAAACCCCACCCCATGGAGAAACGGGACAGGGATTCAATGCGATATTTGGGTTTGTCTCTTGGAGCCCTGTAATTTTATTCTTGGCTGCAACTTTGGCAGGCAAACAAGAGGTTCTTCTTTAACAGAAAAAGCCTGTTTCGTTGTTTGATTTTAATATTCTTCAAACATGAAGACTCTTTATTTATTTATTTATTTATTGGTGTTTTTTTTTTTTTTTTTTACATAAATAAAATGCCTTTGCTGGCGAGATGTAGTGTTTACAGTGCGCAGTGTCTTCTGGCAAGGGCTAGAATAAATTTGTTGCTTTCATTGAACTGTCACAGTCTCCTCCTTGGCTTTGACGATATGAAAGTGACTGAGGTATGAGCGATGCTAGTAATACCATTCCTTATGCAGCCAGTCCCTGTTATGGATGGTATGAAAATATCGCTCAGAGTGTTGGTTGGTGCATGCATTTCAGTGGGCTTGGCAGACTGATGTGCAAGAGCAACTTCCGGCTCGGTGAGGAAAGCAACGGGAAACTACCTCACTCCTCATTTCCCTAGTACGCCTCTTCAGTGACACCTAGGCCGTCTATGATAGCTAATGGTGAACCTGTTGAGGATCCAACCAGCCTTCGGGCTGAATACCCAACACACACAAATAAAATGCGGTGAATTTATTGGAGTAGCATGTTTTAAGCTTTCGGTGACATTGAAGGGAACTGTTCTTTCACCACTAACCAGAGCACATAAAAAAAGCCATGGCGCAACAGTCCCGAAGGGCCTTGGCCTACCAAGCGAATTACGAGGTGTCGTGTGGTCGGCACCATGAATCCTCTCCGAATCAGCTTTCTAGTCCGGTACCGCTACCACCCCTCTACCTCTATTGTAATCACGTAGGCTGAGCGGACCTCGCCACAAAGACTATTAATTGAATTTTACTTTTAATTCCTTCTTTTTTCTTTCTTCTTTCTTTCTTTCTTAATCCGTTTACCCTCCAGGGTTGGTATTCTCTCGGACTCAGCGAGGATCCCGTTTACCCTCCAGGGTCGGTTTTTCCCTCTGACTCAGCGATGGATCCTACCTCTACCCTCTTAAGGGCAGTGTTCTGGAGCATGAGACTGAATAAGGGCCTTGAGGGGGGATGGAAAGATTAGAAGGGATAGACAAGGTCAAGCGGCCGTTGCCGTAAGTTACTACTACTATCCCACTTTGCCTGGAGGAGAAGTGGGAAACCACGGGTAACCACTTCAAGGATGTCTAAGGAGGGAATCGACCCCCCTCTACTAAGCTGACCTCCCGAGTATGAGTGGAGCTGTCGTACTACTTTCGAATTTCGTGGCAGTGCTCGTGCATCACCCACGTACGTCCGTCGACGTAGAACGATCATTTTCAGCGTATACATTAATTCTGGCCAAGAACAGAAAGTTATTGACTCCTGAACACATTGAAAAATTGCTGAAACCTACTGACATGCATAATTTTGCAAGGAATTAAATATGTTTATCAATGTAACACTGAGTTAAAATTAAATAATGCGTCTGGTAAGTGTATTTTATTTTGAATATTGAATTTTCACGACCGCATTGTAATCGAAACAGACTTTCAACGTATTAGGTCGTGTTACGTACATGTAGTACGTGTTGAAGAGATGTTAAGTACAGAACAAAAATGGCGCATGCATATTTTCGGAGTTTTTAGTGCATATGAATCCGGGCCCTACTTATAAAACATTTCACAAATAACACTAACTGTAATATTTTCACATTATTTTTTAATTAACCAATTGAATAGAATTCAAAAAGACTTCTTTCGTGGTACAACACCTAATGGCAGGCCCCGTGATGTGGGGGTAACATGCCTGCCTCTTAATCGGAAGCCCCGGGTTCAATTCCCGGCCAGGTCAGGGATTTTCACCTGGATCTGGGGGCTGGTTTGGGCTCCACTCAGCCTACGTGATTAGAATTGAGGAGCTCTCTGATAGTGAGATAGCGGCCCCGGTCTAAAACTCAAGAATAACGCCCGAGAGGATTCGTCGTGATGACCGCACGCCACCTAACTGCAGGCCTTCGGGGCTGAGCAGCGGTCGCTTGGTAGGCCAAAGCCCTTCAGGGCTGAAGTGCCATGGGGTTAGGTTAGGTCACAACACCTAATGACAAGTGTGAACCGACAGGACTGAATGACTGGTACGGGAAGGAGGAGAGGAGGTTAGTCAACGCGGCAAGGGCAGTGTGCTCTTTACCTGGACAGCAAGTTGTTCAATTCGAGTGTTCGGGTTTAGTAGAGGCAGGTAGAATTCCCTCAGTTCGGGTGCGCCCGTAAAATATTTCGCTCAGTTCGTGTGCGCCGGTAAAATATATCGCTCAGTTCGTGTGCGCCGGTAAAATATTTCGCTCAGTTCGTGTGCGCCGGTAGAATATTTCGCTCAGTTCGTGTGCGCCGGTAGAATATTTCGCTCAGTTCGTGTGCGCCGGTAGAATATTTCGCTCAGTTCGTGTGCGCCGGTAAAATATTTCGCTCAGTTCGGGTGCGCCGGTAAAATATTTCGCTCAGTTCGTGTGTGCCGGTAAAATATTTCGCTCAGATCGTGTGCGCCGGTAAAATATTTCGTTCAGTTCGAGTGCGCCGGTAAAATATTTCGCTCAGTTCGTGTGCGCCGCTAAAATATTTCGCTCAGTTCGGGTGCGCCTGGGTCGTCAACTAAGTAGATGGGGGAGGAAGGGGGTTGATTCCCACCTCAGCCATCCTCGAAGTGGTTTTTCATGGTTTCCCACTTCGTCTCCAGGCAAATGCCGGGATGGTACCTAACTTAAGGCCTAGGCCGCTTCCTTCGCTCTCCCTTCTCTATCCCTCCCAATCTTCCCATTCCCTACCAGGCCCCTGTTCAGCATAGCGAGGCCACCTGGGTGAGGTACTGGTTGTCCTCCTCAGTTGTATCCCCGATCAATGTCTCACGCTCCAGGACATTGCCCTTGAGGCCGCAGAGGTGGGATCCCTCGCTGAGACCGCGGGAAGGGCCAAACCGGGGCGTTAAACAGATGATTAAATGAAATCTAAGTGCTAAAGTTCACTGTCTCAACTTTTAAAAACAGAGGAAAAGCATTTTCAAAGTACCAATCCATGCTAAAGGAAAACACATACAATGGAAAACAAATCTTTGCGAATTTTGGTACATTCCTCTCTCATGCGAAAGGGAAAATGCCAATGTTCTGTGAAGTCTGCAGCCAGTCCCTACTATGAATAGTGTGAAAATGTTGCTCATAGGGTCGGTTGGTGCATGCATTTCAGTGGGCTTGGCAGACTGATAAGTAATAGCAACTTCTGGCTCGGTAAGGAAAGCAACGGGATACTACATCACTTCTCATTTCCCTAGTATGCCTCTTCAGTGATGGCTAGGCCATCTATGACAGCTGACGGCAGAGCTGTTGAGGATCCAACCAGCCTTAGGGCTGAAGACTGAACATACATATATCTATGAAATAACTGTTATTTTACTAATTACATAAAATGCAGACTAACACAAGCAATAAGGAGCTTTCTTAAGAAAAGAATTTTGCTCACTTCAAATATTGATATAGGAATTGGAAAGATGTTTCTGAAGACTTTCATCTGTAGCGTGGCATTGTATGGAAGTGAAACATGGACAATAACTAGCTCAGAAAGAAAGAGAATAGAAGCTTTTGAAATGTGGTGTTACAGAAGAAGGTGAGATGGATAGATCGAAACATGACTAAAGGGATACTGAATCGAATTGGGGAGAGGAAATCGGTTTGGCTAAATTTGACGAGAAGAAGAGATATAATAATTTCGTGTGGCTATTTCTAGCCGAGTGCAGCCCTTGTGAGGCAGACCCTCCGACGAGGGTGGGCGCCATCTGCCATGTGTAGGTAACTGCGTGTTATTGTGGTGGAGGATAGTGTTATGTGTTGTGTGTGGTGTGTGAGTTGAAGGGATGTTGGGGATAGCACAAACATCCAGCCCCCGGGTCACTGGAATTAACCAATGAAGGTTAAAATCACCAAGCTCGATAGCTGCAGTCGCTTATGTGCGGCCAGTACCAGTATTCGGGAGATAGTAGGTTCGAACCTCACTGTCAGCAGCCCTGAAAATGGTTTTCCGTGGTTTCCCATTTTCACACCAGGCAAATGCTGGGGCTGTACCTTATTATTATTTTTTTTTGCTAGTTGCTTTACGTCGCACCGACACAGATAGGTCTTACGGCGACGATGGAAAAGGGAAGGGCTAGGAGTGGGAAGGAAGCGGCCGTGGCCTTAATTAAGGTACAGCCCCAGCATTTGCCTGGTGTGAAAATGGGAAACCATGGAAAACTATTTTCAGGGCTGCCGACAGTGGGATTCGAACCTACTATCTCCCGAATACTGGATACTGGCCGCACTTAAGCGACTGCAGCTATCGAGCTCGGTGTGTACCTTAATTAAGGCCACGGCCGCTTCCTTCCCACTCCTAGCCTTTCCCTGTCCCATCGTCGCCATGAGACCTATCTGTGTCGGTGCGACGTAAAGCAACTAGCAAAAAAAAAGTTAAAATCCCTGACTCGGCCGGGAATCGAGCCCGGGACCCTCTGAACCGAAGGCCAGTACGCTAACCATTCAGCCAACGAGTTGGACAGAAGAAGAGATAGAATGATAGGGACACATCTTAAGACACCCAGGACTTGTTCAGTTGGTCCGCCTCTGTGGTGTAGTGGTTAGTGTAATTAGCTGCCACCCCCAGAGGTTCGGGTTCGATTTCCGGCACTGCCACGAAATTTGAAAAGTGGTACGAGGACTGGAACGTAGTCTACTCAGCCTCGGGAGGTCATCTGAGTAGAGGTGGGTTCGATTCCCACCTCAACCATCCTAGAAGTGGTTTTCCGTGGTTTCCCACTTCTTCTCCAGGCAAATGCCGGGATGGTACCTAACTTAAGGCCACGGCCGCTTCCTTCCCTCTTCCTTGCCTGTCCCGTCCAATCTCCCCGCCCCCCTCCGTAAGGCCCCTGTTCAGCATAGCGGGTGACGCCACCTGGGTGAGGTACTGGTAATTCTCCCCAGGTGTATCCCCGACTCAAAGTCTGAAGCTCCAGGACACTGCCCTTGAGGCGGTAGAGGTGAGATCCCTCGCTGAGTCCGAGGGAATAACCGACCCTGGAGGTTAAACAGATTAAGAAGAAGAAGAAGAAGAAATCAGTAAAATATTTCTCAGGTAATTGTAATTCAGCCCAGTTACTTTTTTTCTTGTGCTTTTCCCATTACTGGTGTCATGGAACCAAGGACTCCGTCGAACTCTGGTTAGGAACCGCTTCTCTAGACCATTTCTTTCATGCATACATGACCAAATTACCGGAGGTAGGACTAAGATGTGTTGTGATTTCTAGTTTGTTTGGAATAGTTAAATACTATCGCTGCTGTGTCTATGGTATTTTCAATGCTGCCACAGTTCAAAAGTGTTAATTACTTTTTTCCAGCAGTCACATTCATGGCCAAGGTTTCTGAGGCGTAGTTAGCGATTGGGCAACAGAGATATCGCTGAGAGTTTCTAAAACCTGTTCTATCCTTGGGATCGAACGAAGATTTCGTTAGGTGGGGATGTTGCTTAGAAATGTTATTAGGCAAAAATATGTCCTGTTTAACCTTGTTCGACATTATTTAGTCCGTGCAAGACCAACTACAATATATCACACCTTAATGCAGCTATCGAAATTAGCTAAAATGGCGCCGATATCGGTTTGTTCAAATGTAAATATTAGCTTGTGCGAAGCATCAGTTTAGTTCTTTCTGTCGGTTTGGTTTGATTAGGAAACGTTAGTGTAGTGATGTATCCTGAAATTTGGTTTTTAAGTCTACAGTATTTTGACATATTAGGACGTGTCGATCGTATTATGTGCCTGGATGTAATTCATATTACAGCAGATGCACTCACATTCAGATCAAGTGTACTTAGTGCATCATGATGATTTCATAGCTACAAATAATTTATTAGGGTGCGTTAAAATATTCGAGGATAAATTTGTCAATAAAGAGAATGTTTTCCGTGTACTTGATGAGTTTTTTTTTTTTCGGATAAGGCCACAACTCTGTGTTGGTTTTGAGATTTTTAAAAGTGAGGTTATAAAAAGTGATAAAGCTATTTATGTTATCTGTGAATGAAGTCTTTGTTAAATTAGAGGACAAGGTATCTACGTATTTACTTTGCTATGGACTTGGGTGTTAAAGTGCTTTGTACGAAAATGCATATGCCACCAGAGAACTTCAAATCGATTCTCCTATTCATTATCTGAAGTGAAATAGATGTAGTAGGCGTATAGCAATTTGGTAAATCATTATCAGAATAATTGTTTATGAGAGAATTGAAATTCGTGACAAGGTTACGTTTCTAATAAATTTCTTGAACGAGGTAGGTGGGTTCGATTCCCACCTCAGCCATCCTGGAAGTGGTTTCCGTGGTTTCCCACTTCTCCTCCAGGAAAATGCTGGGATGGTAGCTAACTTAAGGCCACGGCCGCTTCCTTCCCTCTTCCTTGTCTATCCTTTCCAATCTTCCCAATCGTCGCCATAAGACCTATCTGTGTCGGTGCGACGTAAAGCCCCTAGCAAAAAAAAAAAAAATCTTCCCATCCCCCGCAAGGCCTCTGTTCAGTATAGCAGGTGAGGCCGCCTGGGTGAGGTACTGGTCATCCTCCCCAGTTGTATCCCCTGACCCAGAGTCTGGAGCTCCAGGGCATTGCTCTTGAGGCGATAGAGGTGGGATCCCTCGCTGAGTCCGAGGGAAAAACCAACCCTGTAGGGTAAGCAGATTAAGAAAGGAAATAATAATTCCAACGGAGAGAGCAGACGGCTGTCAACTCCACAATTCACTACCCTGGCTTTTAAACATTGCCATATATTCACGATGAAAGTGGAAACTCTCATATTCCGTTAACCACTCGCTGATTTCCGTGCTTCCCATCATAGAAGCCAGTTGTTGCGGATCTACTTCCTAAAATTTTACAAATAGCACAAAACAGATCGTTGACTACAGGAATAAACCAGATATTCACGTTTAATAATGTCTCCATTTAAAAGCTTTCTTTCAAACATCACTTTTGTCAGAAATCGCTAATTATCTGAATACATCGGCATAGAATTATAGAAAATGTCCTGATTCTGTTTCACTACTCTTTTAGCATAGCAGTCTGTAGAAAAATTCTTCATAAGCCAAAAATAAAGCTAATCGTTTGGTTTGAAAACACCTTCTCTTGGTACTAGATAGCCTCACGATTTTCACTTAAAGTGGCGTACAGTCATCAAATATTTCTGTCCCCTTACCATCATTTATATTTTTGTATTGCATGAGAAGTTGTTTGAGTTTGTGGAAAACAAGTCTAATTTTGGTTTTTGAGAGAACAATTCACTTACCGTCCTCTTCTTCTCTTCTGCTAATGTGCAATAGTTTCCGCTACTTACCATAATCGTTTTCGACCATCTTTTTTGTGTACGTAACACGAAAGATGCTTAATAAAACCCTCAAAAAATGAATAAAATGACTTTCACAGACTTCCCGGAACTCTTGGTATTATGGGTTGTCTCTAGGTGACGTTGTTTCACCCGTTGTTTGCAGTCCGGAGTCATCTTGATACACGCACGCAGAACCGAGGGGGCTATGTTTCAAGAAGTTGTGACACTTGCACGGAGTGACACTTGCACGGAGATGGAATGTGTTGACACTTGCACGGAAAGACAAAAATTCCTGGAAATTACTAAGCATGACTATTTCAAACAGTGACACTTGCACGGAGGCCCAAGGGGGATTGGAAAACCAGAAACAGGGGAGGGGAATGCCCACCCGGTAAGTGGAATTCATTGCTACAGTTGATACGTGTGTGACAAGTAGTGTTCCGTGTTGAACTGGTGATAATTTCTCTGCAGCTATGGAGTTCACTGAGACCGCCTTTATTGATTTACGACGGACATCAGTATATTGTGGTCTATACCAATAAAGATTAAATGACTTATTGGCGGTGCGTATATTTCAAGAAAAGTAAATGTGAAGGAAGAATAACAACGAAAGATAATACAATTTTAGGCGAGACAAGTCATGTTTGCATTCCGGACGACGCGGCGAATGAAGTGAAAAAATTGTAGTAAATGCAAAAAAGTGCAAGGGAAACAGACAGTATGATTTCAACAGTTTACACCGGAGAAGTAGGCCAGCTCTTCAATAGAGGCTATGACATGTGACATCGCTGCCATCACATAGAAGTGCCAAACAGTCATTACATCGCATCCGACAGAAAAGAATGGGACCTACAAAAGACCCGACCGATTCTGGAAGTGTAATAATACACGAAAGACACAAGCAATGGACGATGGTGGAAAATTCCTACTTGAAGACGACAACAGGAGGATTAAAGACAGGATATTAGTGTTTGCCAGCGAGAAAGGAAAATCTGCTTTATCAAGTTGCTCTTCCTTCTTTGTCGACGAAACCTTCTAAAGTTCAAGCAAGCAGTTTGGGCTGTTATTTAACATCCACGCCGATCTTGGAAGTTCTTGGGAAGAAACCAACACACCAGCTGTCTACGCGCTGTTACCAAACAAGAAACGGTAAACGTTATGCTCGTTTCTTCGAAGCTGTTAAAAACAACGTACCAGGATGGGACCCTGTGACACCTGTAAAACGATGTTTCCTCAAGCTGAGATTCTTGGTTGCAACTATCATTTAGTCAATGTCTATGAAGGAAAATACTAGATTGTGGCCTTGTTACTGCGTACAGGGAAAATGAAGAAATTAGACTTCATATTCGAATATGTTCAGCACTAGCGGACATTTCCCTACAAATGATTGATGATGGTATCCGACTCGTTGGATGAATGGTCAGCGTACTGGCCTTCGGTTCAGAGGGTCGCGGGTTCGATTCCCGGCTGGGTCGGGGATTTTAAACTTCGTTGGTTAATACCAGTGGCCCGAGGGCTGGGTGTTTGTGCTGTCCCCAACATCCCTCCACCACAGTAACACGCAGTTACCTACACATGGCAGATGCCGCCAACCCTCATCGGAGGGTCTGCCTTACAAGGGCTGCACACACGAAATTATTATTATTATTATTATTGATGATGGTTGGCTATGTATTCAGGAGAGCTCGCCTGAAAATCAGAATGTACAGGTGTTTTACGACTATGTCGTCGATCAATGGCTGGATAACGAGCACATGCCAAGGAATATGTGGAACTGTTGTGGAAGGCGGCATCGGACCAATAACGTTTCTGAAGGCTGGAACCAAAGAATAAACAGTTTAATTTCGAGAGAGCACCCGAATGTATATTCGCTGATCAAGACTCTTCGAGATGACGCAGAGTACTACGGTCACCAATTTGACAAGATTGTTTTGAATATCGATGGGAAGAGAAGAAAGAAATCAGCAGTGAAGATCGTTGGGAGTATTTCAAAGGTCTTATAAATACTTTAAGTTAATGGCAAACTAAGATCATTCCTAGTTTGTGTTGCTTACGCTCAGAAACTGCAGTGAAACTACCCTGGAATATTACAGGATTTGTAAATCATGTAAATATATAAATATACTGAATCATAATTAATAAAGAGAAAACATGACAGTGGAATATCACTTCATAACTATGCAAATACCTTGAATCAGCACGTAAAAAATAAAAAAACTTGAACTTGCATAAAGTGAAAAAATATATCTATGAGGAACGCAAAGAGACTACCTCCCCGTGGTGTTCTCTGGAAACGGCGCTAAGTCGGCTAAATGTCTCTTACAATGTATAAAATTAACCAGAAAAACAAACCCCATGGCGCAACAGCCCTTGAAGGGCCTTGGTCTACCAAGTGACCGCTGCTCAGCCCGAAGGTCTGCAGATTACGAGGTGACGTGTGGTCAGCATGATGAATCGTTACAGTAGTTATTCTTGGCTCTCTACACCAGCGCCGCTATCTCGCCATCAGATAGCTCCTCAATTCCAATCTAACCACCTCGAACCAGCCCTCAGATTCAGGTAAAAATCCCTGACCTGGCCGGGAATCGAACCAGGGGCTTCCGGGTAAGAGGCAGGCACGCTACTCCTACATCATGGGGCCGGCATTTATAAAATTAACAGTTACTTATAAATTGCATCTAAATTCACTACCGTGATTACCAGAGCTAGGATTTTATGACATGTAATCTTTTAATTGATTCTAAATAGGCATTGCTAACTTGAATACAAATCCTTATCATACTGTAGTTCCCACATTGTAGAAATGCTAATTACCGAGCAAGTGGCCGTGCGGTTAGGGTCGCGCAGCCGTGAGCTTGCATTCGGGAGATAGCGGGTTCGAACCCCACTGTCGGCAGCCCTGAAGATGGTTTTCCGTGGTTTCCCCATTTTCACACCAGGCAAATGCTGGGGCTCTACCTTAATGAAGGCCACGGCCGCTACCTTCCCAATCTCCCACCCTTCCTTCGCCGAAAACCTTCGATATGTTAGTGCGACGTTAAACAAATAGCAAATAAATGCTAATTTATTAGGTTATTTTTCTCATTTTTTGCCATTTTGTATTATTAGGTCATTTTATAAATGTGTTGGTCATTATGCAGTCATTTTATGGAATTTATTGTCCGGCTCCATGGCTAAATGGTTAGCGTGCTCGCCTCTGGCTACAGGGGTCCCGGGTTCGTTCCGCTGGCACGGGGGCTGGGTGTACGACCCGCAGGTCGCCTACAGGAGTCAAATCAAAAAGACCTGCACCTGGCAAGCCGAAGCATTTTTTATACTTTTTGAGTCATTTTCTTACATGTTGAAGCATTTACGCGTGAGATATTGGATTTCTAGGAGAGGCCAGTATTTAAAGTAATAGCCACGTAAGGAAATACCCCAGAAAGTAAATATCGCCGCCCGATGCTCTTCTTTTCTCTTTTTTGTAATGGCTTATCACTGCTGCCAACCTGCCTGGTTACATATTAAAATCACCAGACATAACCATAACAAACTAACCTCAATGCAAACACCGATAATGAATGTTTCCCTACCCTAGTAAATGATAAAAGATAAGTTGAAATTAATCAATATAATTATGAATATCTCGTCGATTTCCACACTCAATGAGGAATTAAGGAAATAAACACACTTTCTCACTCAAATTATCTGTCTTTATTTTGATATACAGTAGGCGTACTATAACCATATTCTTGAAAAGAGGGGCGTGTTAAACGATGCAATTTATTTAATAAGTCTTTGCAGTGTGATTTTCGAAAGTTCCAGACATCTAATGACTTCCCTTTCTTTTGCGCGAACATTTCCTTCTCTCTTCAATACCGGTAACCAGTAAGGAGAGAGATTATTGGGCATATTTTTTCAGCCTGCAGGCTGATTATATCTTCAAGCTTATCAGGAAACATATAGGAATACTAATGTGCCAAGCTCCGTAAACGGAAATTAGGTCAGCTTTCAAGTTCACTGCGGATTTGAAAATAATAATGTTATAAGTTCTACTGTCAAAATTTCGTTCCGCAAGAGTTATTTCATGTACCGGTACTGGTAGATCTAGACATGAGACTGGCGTATTTGATCACTTAATCATTTCACACAAACAATGTTATTAAATGGATTATCCGAACATGCCACAATTCTACTTACCTGGTATTAGCCAAATAGATTTACAATCCCACAGAAAAAGAAAATATGCTTTAAATATTCTCGCAAATGTATCACTAGTGACTTTAACGGCGATGCGGTGGCAACACGCAGTTCATGCTAGAACAGTGATTGAACGTTGCCAACGTGCCAGATTAACGGTTAATGTAAGACGTCGTATCGGCAAGTAGGGTCCCTAAACTGTATGGTTACCGACACTGAAAAAGACCTGCAAAATACCCAACAGCAAGAAAAGTAACTATAAATCGATACCTTAATATTACAGGGGAGAAAGGGTAAGGTTGCACCCTTAGGGTACGTCCTTACACGGAGAGGACTATATGTGCATCTTCGTCAAAGTACCTATCAAATTACATTAGGTACCCAAAATTTATGTTAGTATGACCATCCTACTTCTGACTCATCAAGTAGAGTGAAAGGCTCCGTGCAAATGTCACTCCGTGCAAGTGTCACTCTGTGCAAGTGTTCCAACCCCATGTTTCAACATTGTGATGGTATGTACTGTATATTACCGACAGCTTTCGCATAAGCGGAGAGAAAATTCCGTTATTTATGTTGGGAGCTTTCGCTTTTGAATACTACGAAAGTGCGTGCATTCTAAACCTCGTTTTCAAACTACAGCAAACTCTCGATTATCCGAGTTAATCACCGGACATATTCGCACGGATAACTGAAAACACGGATAATACATTTTGTGCATTTAAAGCACAACGGAACTCTTAATAATACAGAACACACAATACTGTTTGAAAATACAATAATGTCAAACAATTAACACATTCATGACCACTTTTATCAATAAAGTAGGAGAGAGAGAGAGAGTCATCTCCATACAGGCCATGAAGGCCCTTGGAGGAGTGGAAGGTAAAGGCTTCCACCATTGTTAACCGCGGCGCGTGATGGGGTAGAGTGGTTGGCTCTACGCCCGGCCGCCTTTGCCCCCAGGAATTAACCTGGTACTCATTTTTGGTGAAGGCTGAGCGAACCTCAGGGCCATATGCACCTCCGGAAGTGGAAATCTCGTTTCTTAAATTTTATGACTTCCTGACGGGGATTCGAACCCACGTCCTTCCGGGCGAACCGAGCACGCCTTTACCGCCTCGGCCAGGCAGCCCCTCAATAAAGTAGGCCAACATAAAAATTATTTATAACGTCTATTGTTGGTAAAACACTTGAGGCACGAAAATTATACAAAACGTCAGATTTTGTCATTTGGCGAAAAATAATCAGTAATGTTATTTTCTTTCGAGACTCATTAAAGTTCTTTCATAAACAAGTACTAATATTATTTTGCTTTCGAGACTCATTAAAGTTCTTTCTATATAAGTACTAATGTTCTTTTGCTTTCGAGACTCATTAAAGTTCTTTCATAAACAAGTACTAATATTATTTTGCTTTCGAGACTCATTAAAGTTCTTTCGTATACAAGTACTAATGTTGCGCATTGTAAGAACGTCTACCAACAACAAACCCCATGTCACTACAGCCCTGAAGGACCTTGGACTACCAAGCGGCCACTGCTCAGCCTGAAGGCCTGCAGATTACGAGGTGTCGTGTGGTCAGCACGACGAATCCTCTCGGCCGTTATTCTTGGCTTTCTAGACCGGGGCCGCTATCTCACCGCTAGATAGCTCCTCAATTCTAATCACATAGGCTGAGTGGACCTTGAACCAGCCCTTAGATCCAGGTAAAAATTACTGACCTGGCCGGGAATACAACCCGGGACCTCCGGGTAAGAGACAGGCACGCTACTCCTACACCACGTGGCCGACTCAAGAACGTCACTATAATAAAAATCTTCCTGTTCAACATAATCTAAGAATTTCAAGCGCAAAGTTCACACGTATTCAAAATGCAGTGAAAAAATAAAGGAAATCAAATAATAATAATAATAATACATTAAACTTTGGGGGGTCCGCCTCTGTGATGTAGTGGTTAGCGTGATTAGCTGCCACTCCCGGAGGCCCGGGTTTGATTCCCGGCTCTGCCACGAAATTTGAAAAGTGGTACGAGGGCTGGAACGGGGTCCACTCAGCCTCGGGAGGTCAGCTGAGTAGAGGTGGGTTATATTCCCACCTCAGCCATTCTGGAAGTGGTTTTCCGTGGTTCCCCACTTCTCCAGGCAAATGCCGGGGTGGTACCTAACTTAAGGCCACGGCCGCTTCCTTCCATCCTCTTTGTCTATCCCTTCCAATCTTCCTATCCCCCCGCACGGCCCCTGTTCAGCATAGCAGGTAAGGCAGCCTGGGCGAGGTACTGGTCATCCTCCCCAGTTGTATTCCCGACCCAGAGTCTGAAGCTCCAGGACTCTGCCCTTGAGGCGGTAGAGGTGGGATCCCTCGCTGAGTCCGAGGGAAAAACCGACCCTGGAGGGTAAACAGATAAAGAAGAAGAAAGTTGTAGGGTTCACGGATAATCCGAAAACTGGATAATAGAGAATTTGCTGTATTAGACGTTTTCATTTCTGCCGCCCCGTAAATTTGCCGCCCAGGTCCTGGACCCAAAAGACCCATGCTCTGACGACAGCTGTTGGAGTGGGGAGGGGATCGTGAATAGCGTTGTGGCTTAGCTCCTGGCTTTCCATCGGGAAGACAGAGGTTCGATTTCCGGTCAATCCTGTATCGGAATTATTTTCACTTGAAAAATGACGTCGCTCCAGGAAGGGCATCGGACCAAAACTGAAATGAGCCTGGGTAGCTCCAGCGTCTCCAGAAATAACTGGGATAAGCTGATGAAAGTTATTATTGAAACATGCTGGATACAAGTTAGGCTGTGACTTCGAGAGATTCAAAGTTCAATGTCAACGTAGACATATTCGCAAGCACATGCACTAGGGAGAGTTAAATAACGCTGAGAGAAACCTAGAAAGGTGAAGCAAAAGCACGTTTGAGCCACGCGGGTTATACGTAACGAAGCCAATTTAGTGCTTCCAATCACGCGCCAGACACTGCACGTCTGCCATTGATAACAAATTGGCAATGGATTAAATGTAAATAAACTTCTTGTTAAATGTTAATTTCAAAGAGGAACAGGTAATAATTATAGAAGAGTTCCATATTACGATTATTTATCTAGCCTACGTAATCAGCTAATCACTGTCCAGCGACAGACATTAAAAAAAACATTCTTCAGAACTTTGTTGAACTCAGTGTCGCATTCCTTTATGTTCACAGGGTAGCGAGTTCGATCCCAGCTGAGGACGGTAATATTTAAAAACCAAAACAAATCGCATCAATGTACAGGGTGAGTCAGAAATACGGCTATATATTTGAACGATTGCTTACGTTTAATTAGGAGAAGTCCGTGTAATTTGGACCATAATAAAAATTTCTAGAATTTTATACACGATAATTAGTACAATGCATCAAATGATTTGGTGAAAATAAATGTTAATATTACATATAGGAATTGTTTAAAATTTGTTATCGTGTAATTTGGACTGGTAAACACAAACACTTACAAGTTATTACTAAGCAATTAAATAAGACATAATGAATTGTGGTCGTTACTTTTGAGATTTCAGCGTGTAGGACAGTGACAAAACAATTAATCCTGAATTTTGGTGCAATTTTCATGAGCCCACTGTTTGCAAGTATTGCGCTGAATCCACGCGTCATCATAACACTTGTCATACACAGTGCAAACTGTTTTCTTTTTCTTGCGTCTCTAGTGAACAGCCCGACGGCCTGGAGATTACGAGGTGTTGTGTGGTCAGCACGACGAATCCTCTCGGCCGTTATTCTTGGCTTTCTAGACCGGGTCCGCCATTTCACCGTCCAATAGCTCCTCAGTTATTGTAATGAAATGAAATGTCGTATGGCTTTTAGTGCCGGGATATCCCAGGATGTGTTCGGCTCGCCGGGTGCAGGTCTTTATATTTGACTCCTTTAGGCGACCTGCGCGTCGTGATCAGGATGAAATGATGATGAAGACAACACACACACCCAGCCCCCCGGACCATTGGAATTAACCAATTAAGATTAAAATCCCCGACCCGGCCGGGAATCGAACCCGGGACCCTCTGAACCGAAGGCCAGTACGCTGACCGTTCAGCCAACGAGTCGGACTCCTCAATTGTAATCACGTAGGTTGAGTGGACTTCGAAACATTCCTCACGTCCAGGTAAAAATTCCTAACCTGCCCGAGAATCGAACCTTGTGTCTCCTGTTAGGAGGCTGTCTTTCTGATCTTGCCTCAGACAGGAGGTGACCAAACTTGCAAATACCAAAAATAATATCAGTCCAAATTACACGCAGATCAAATTACACAGACTTCCCCTGTCCAAATTACACGGACTTCCCCTGTAACTCTTATAATAGAACGACCCCATTAGCAAGTCAAGGCCTGACACTATCAACACACAACAATACAACAAAAACATCAACAAAACCGAGTCACATAATTGCTTCAAACTGTTCGCCGTTAACATCACAACATAGTCGACAGCGTTTTGGCTCATTGCTTTCTGATAGGCCTACATAAAGAACGTTATTGCAGAATTTCTTCCTCAATTACTGTTTTCAGCATGTCGATGTCTCGTGGTTTTCGAGCGTAAACTTTCTCCTTCATATGCCTCCACAACCAAATTATCACAGGCTGTGAGATCGGGAGAGCGAGCTCGCCGTTCTGTCGGCACTCTCCTTCCCACCCTCCTGTTTGGTAATACGCGATTCAAAATTTCCCTGGCCGAAGTAGCGTGGTGAGCTGGTGCACCATCCTGCTGGAATACGCAATGTTGGTGCTGTACGCTTTCCATCACCGGCACCACAACTTCATTGAGAATTTCATAATGCCGTTCACCGTGAACTGTCTCTCCCAAAATTCGCATGCCTAGCAATTCTTCTCGTCCAATCATTGTCCAAAGTATCATTGATCCGTATTCCATACGTTTCTCTTCCACAGTTGTGTCGGTGTACATTCCCACTCACCTGGAACTCAGCTTCGTCTGGAAAATGCAATTTTGTGTACCAAAATTCGTCAATTTCACATTCCTTTAACACAAATTCACTCAGTTGTAACCGCCTGGCAGAGTAATCTTCACTCAGCTTATGAACATGAATCAGCTTGAAAGTTCTGTACTTTTCACGTCTCAAAACACGGGAGACACTGGACTGACTGATATCAAGTTCACGTGCACCTTGACGTGTTGATTACCAAGGGCTATTCCCAAATGCTTCCACGATCCTCTATGTTGTTGCTGCATCAGTGCTGCTATGCTGCTACGAGATCTTTCGGGAGGTTTTCCCTTCTGATTATTTCCCATTGTCAGCAGTCGTTGTCTCCTCTTTCCCACAGTCGACGGTAGCAATGTTATGTTAAAACCACCTCTCGCGCGTCTCACAGCCTCACGATCATTCTGAAAAGCAATCGCCCATACAGCTACGGTTACCTGCTGCTGCATATTCAACGCAATTTTCGTTAACAATGTAACTGTTTTTGTTGTTGCATTGTTGTGTGTCGATAGTAAGGAGCCTTGACTCTCCAATGGTGCCATTTTTCCATCTATAAGACTTATACAGTAATCAAACACCAGCAATCGATCAAACACATAGCCGTATTTCTGACTCACTCTGTATACTAAAGCCGGGCTGAGTGTCTCCGGCGGTTGAGGCGCTGGACTTCTGACCCCAACTTGGCGGGTTCTATCCTGGCTCAGTTCGGTGCTGTTTGAAGGTGTTCATATACAGTACGTCACCCTCGTATCGGCAGATTTACTGTCACGTAGAAGAACTCCTGCGGAACAAACTTTCGGCATGTCGGCGTCCTCGAAAACCGTCAAAAGTATAAAAAAGTGGGACGTACAAACAATAATATATTATTATTATTATTATTATTATTATTATTATTATTATTATTATTATTATTATACGCTTCTGTAGTGTACTGATTAGTGTGATTAGCTGCCATCCCCGGAGGCCTGGGTTCGATTCTCGGCTCTGCCACGAAATTTGAAAGGTAGTACGAGGGTCCACTGCTTGTTTGGAGTTCGGATAGTTAGCCTCTACGACTCTCTAGATGCCAGGATAGTTAGACGTAGCTGAGAACAAATATCCATATCAGACACTCCGTAAGTCTATATGGTAGCGATATCGCTTAGCAATTGACCACGTTTCCTCAAATACGTCTGGTTTAAGAAGTTGAACAAATATCCTTTATCTTACGCAGGTTCACTGATCAGTCGCTAACGTCCAGAACTGGATATTTTCCTACTGTAATTGATTATGTTGTGGTGAACTAAATTATTTATTGGCCTGGCTTCGATTCCCAGTTCTAATATACAAGAATGGGGCTCAGTTCGCTCAGCCACGTGAAGGCAATAGAGCTGAGAAATGGGTTCAAACCCCATTTTCGACCATCCTAAAATTGGTTGGGCGAGGTTTACAACCTAACTCCAAGGGAATTCCGAGATTGTACCTGATCTGTAGGTCATGGTCACGTTCTTACCTATCCCAGTCTCAGTTAATTACAAAAACGTAAGCACATGTAGGTACAATAGCCGCATTTTGCAACATAGATTTCACGTGTATTACGTCTACACCTCCACATAAAACAACCTTTGCAACAAATTCCTTGTCCGTTTCTAAGGTTGATGTATGAAGAAGAGAAATTCATGTTTCTGGAGCTGCTGGGTACAGCTAGAGCAATTGTGTTACTTTCATTGATCTGTCTCAGTCTTATCCTTCGCTTTGACAAAATGAAAGTGACTGAGGTATGAGTGATCCTAGTAAAGCCATTCCTTATGGAGCCAGTCCCTGCTACGAATGGTGTGAAAATTTTGCTCATAGGGTCGGTTGGTGCATGCATTTCAGTGGGCTTGGCAGACTGATATGTAGTAGCAACTTCTGGCTCGGTGAGGAAAACAACGGGAAACTACCTCACTCCTCATTTCCCTAGTACGCATCTTCAGTGATGCCTAGGCCATCTACGACAGCTGATGGCCGAGCTTTTGAGGATCCAACCAGCCTTCGGGCTGACGACTAAACATATTTATTTATTTAGTGTCTTGTTTCATATGGCGGGACTCAGGCTATGAAGCCTGCTATTCTGTCCGACCATACATACACCTACATGAAGAATTAAATATACACTAAATTATGTACAATTTAATATCTTAAGGTATCAATTAAATGTTTTAATTAACCTAATAACTTAGCTATGATCTAATCCTACTATGTTATGAATAATTATTATTATTTATTAACCAGGTTTGACAGAGTTTCTTAAAGCGGAGGTGATTTGACACGCTCCTAATTTCAGAAGGTAGGGAATTCCAAATTCGGCTGGCGGCGATTACAAATGATCTACTGTAGCCAGTTGAGCGGTGAATGGGAATGCTTAGTACTGAGGTGGATGATGATCTGGTAGGAATACTAGAAGGTGATGCTAGGTAATGGAATTGTGTGGCAACGTGTTCAGGAATGTTAAGGTTCAGTATACGATGTAACAGGGAAACAGTGTGTAAATTTCGTCGCTCTCTTAAGTGTAGCCATGAAAGTCTATCAAATGCGGCAGAAATATGGCTAAACCTTGGTATATCTGAAATAAATCGAACACATGCGTTATGTGCCTTTTGGAGCTTGATGGAAAATGAGGCGTTGAGGTTACTGTATACTACGTCACAGTAGTCGAATATTAGCATTACCATACTTTGGATAAGCAGTTTTCTTACATTTTGGGGGATTAAATCTCTGAGTTTCTTAAGGGAATGTAAGGAATAAAACTCGCTGACATATACCTATTACGTGATCGTTCCAACTAAGGTTTTTATCCATTATCATCCGTAAGTTTTTAACTGTGTCTTTGAATTGTAACTGGGTGCCTCTTAATGTTACTGAGTGGGTATGCACGTCTGTAAGGCGTGCGTGGGTTTTTGGGGTAGCTAAAAGAATACACCGCGATTTTTGGGCATTGATTTTTAGTGCATGGTCATCGGTCCAATTACATACATAGTTGCATGAAGTTTCGACTTTAATACGCTGTCTTTCTATTTTAAAAATAATGATAACCGCTTAATTGTCCGGCTCCATGGCTAAATGGTTAGCGTGCTGGTCTTTGGTCCAGAGGGTCCCGGTTTTGATTCCCGGCCGGCTCGGAGGTTTTAATCTTAAATGGTTAATTCCCTTGACTCGGGGACTGGGTTTTTGTGCTGTCCCCAACATCCCTGTAATTCACACACCACACACAATATTATCCTCCACCACAATAACACGCAGTTACCTACACATGGCAGCAGCCGCCCACACTCATCGGAGGGTCTGCCTTACAAGGGCTGCACTCGGCTAGGAATAGTCACACGAAATTATTATTATCTGCTCACTATGCCTCCTTTTCCTCTCCTCGGACCACTTTGAGCCCATTTTCTTTCACTCCTGACTTTGGAATCCTTCCATTTTTAACACTTTCTTTCGAAACATTTCTCTCTCTGTTTCTGCTTCTTCCTTATATTGTTTTTTCCTAAGTCTTTCTTGATTTCATGAATCCAGGTTGCTGTTGACTTCTTGTTCCAAAAATATTTGAAGATATGTTTGGTTAACCTGTTGTCATCCATTCTGTATAAATGTACAAAAATTATTTTTATTATTGTTATTATTATTATTACTAACATCAAATTTGTAATACTGTTACCTTCAAGTTATGTCTTTCTTTCTTTCTTTCTTTCTTTCTTTCTTACTCCGTTTACGCTCCAGGGTTGGTTTCTCCCTCGGACTCAGCGAGGGAACCCACCTCTACCGCCTCAAGTGCAGTGTCCTGGAGGGGGAGACTTTGGATCGAGGATACAACTGGGGAGGAGGACCAATTGGTCGCCCAAGCGGCCTCACCTGCTAGCAGGATAGGGGCCTTGTGTGGGGATGGGAATATTGGAAGGGGTAGGGAAAGGAAACGGCGTGGCCTTAAGTTAGGTATCATCCCGGAATTTGCCTGGAGAAGTGGCTAATGGCTGAAGTGGGAATCGAAACCCCTCCACTCATTTGATCTCCCGAGGCTGAGTAGGCACCTTTCTAGTCCTCGTACCACTTTTCAAATTTTGTGGCAGAGCCGGGAATCGAACCCGAGCCTCCGGGGGTTGCAGCTAATCACACTAACCACTACACCACAGAGGCGGACCAAAATTATTTCCTAGCTACTTTAATTGTATCAGTTTGATGTTGTTAAACTTGGTTTAGTGCGAGAGAAGTTCTACGCCAAGCAAAACAAGGCAAATAAATAAATAAATAAATAAATAAATAAATAAATAAATAAATAAATAAATAAATAAATAAATAAATAAATAAATAAATACATTTTCATTCCCCGGAAAAAAGTGCTGTAAACTGGGAGAAGAAACCAATTTGTAGTTCCATCATAACCCTCATGTAATTGGCTACAAAAAATGATTAACCTAGTTTCCATTACAAATATAAACTTTTCACAAAGTAATACTTCAAAATCTCTTTATTTGCAAATGAGGTGTCTACCTCGATAGCAAATGGTACACTAAAATACATGATTGTCAAGCACTAAATTTTAAATTAACAAGAGAAGAAGAAAATTTCCCTAGAATACAATATTATACAATTTACGCTAACATTTTTTTCTATTAAACACACAGCTCACCCTTAATAAATTTACATTGTTTACAAAATTCTACTTATAATATCTCCTGTACTTACAAACATAGTCAACTCATAGACAGTATGTGGAATTACTTCAAATAATACTATACAACTGGTATAAGATTAAAATTTGCATTGCATTTATTTATTTACTTTTTTACCCATTTTGGAGCCTAAGTAGCATAATGACCTGCTGCGTCTTAACCAGAGCTCCTTTTGCCACCACTTTTCAGAGTTCCTGAAGGGCCTTCACAGCTACCGTAGCGGTCCCAGGGCCCTCTAAGTCCCCACTGTACTTCACCCCTACAGGCTTCGGCTGTCCAAACTCCATAGACCAGGGTATGGAATTAATTTATTCACACACATTTTTTATTTACAATAACCTGCACTGGTCGAAAGCCCTCTTACATTTAATTTATTTTCTCTGTTGCTGTTTATTCTCTCCTTGAATATCTGTACAGATTTTGGAAAAGGATCAAACACTACCCCTGGTAAACTGTTCCACTCCTTCACGCCCTTCCCAATGAATGAAAATTTACCCCAATCGCTTCTGCTAAAATTCCTTCTAATTTTATACTTGTGGTCAGTTCTGCCGATATAATTATTTTCCAACTGAAGCCTCTCACGGATTTCTCCCCATGCTTCTTCTCCTGTATAGGCTCTATATAATCCTATAAGTCTAGTTTTCTCCCTTCTCTTACTTAAAGTTTCCCACCCAAGTTCCTCTAACATTTCCGATAAACTACTTTTTCTCCCGAAATCCCCTGTTAAAAATCTTGCTGCTTTCCTCTGCACACTATCTATTTCTTTTATTAGGTATTGGTCACGTACTCACGATTTCAAATACAATATAAATATCAATGTGAAAACTTAAAAAAAATATACAAATAGAACAATCAAAGCACTGTGTGCCGCTATTTTGAATTCATCTGCAGTATTTCAGTCTAAATTGGACTGCACATTTTTATATATATTTATATCAGTCATTGCATCTTCATTACAGATTGTTATGCCTTTCAGCGTTCAGCGTGCAAGCCATTGTGAAAGAATTGGGCGCCTGTACAATCCTCTGTTCGCAAGCTCAGTGATCCGGCTTGGTTCTTAACCTCTTTTCATTAAATCATCAAAAGCTAAGTCTAAGAATCGTCACATTGCCCCCCTCTATTTCCCATGTGGCCGAGTACATTATTTTTCCAGGTAACTCAACCTCCTGCGTTAGCCTTACATGACATCACCACAGAAGCCAGTTCGTGGTGTTGGTTACTGTATTCACGACCTAATTCGTGAACCATGGGCAACGGCTGAGTGGCCTATTGAGTAGTTGCTATAGAATAGGAGCGGGCATCTCGAACATATTCTAGGACTATAGGACTATATAATCCACCGTGATCCCTAAACCGTTAGAGGAGAATTCTCACTGGGACTATGTGTAAGTAAGGTAGCATCCTTCTTCAGAGAAATTTACCGAGCTCAGAATGTTTTAAGAAAATCTCGGCGGACCTATGAGAGTGAAGGAGTCTCACTTCCACTTGACAAGCCAGTAACTTGTTGGAAAAACAGCAACTTGGCGAAATAAATCGAATTCGTTGTGGGTGTATATATTGTATAATTTAAAAAATCTACAATAAAGGATGTGTCTCTAAGGAATGAAAAACTGGATAAGTTGATTTTCTTTCTTTTTAAACATATACGGGTGGTGGTGATGGTGGTGATGATGATGATGATGATGATGATGATGATGATGATGATGATCATTCTTTTATAGAGAAAGTACAACTAGCACTAATCAGAGGGAAAAATGGAAGAGGTCTTACATTTCGAAGAACGAGGGTGTCGTAAAAGGAGAGCTAAGAGCCACGAAGGACCCTAAAAAAGCAAAGTCAGGCCATGAAGGCCCCTGGAGGGGTGGAAGGTAAAGGCTTCCACTATCCGTAACCTCGGCGCTTGATGGGGTAGAGTAGTCAGCCATGAAGAGGTTTTTCCGTGGTTTTCTATTTTCACATCACGCAATTGCTGGGACCCCACCTTAATTAAAGCCACGGCCGCTATCTTCCCAAGCCTAGCACTTTTCCATCGCAGCTCTACGCCCGGCCGCCTTTGCCCCCAGAAATTAACTGGTACTCATTTTTGGTGTAGGCTGAGTGAGCCTCAGGGCCATATGCACCTCCGGAAGGGGAAATCTCATTTCTTAAATTTTACGACTTCCTGACGGGGATTCGAACCCACGTCCTTCCGGGCGAAGCGAGCACGCCAGCGAGCGGCCAGGCAGCCCCTCACGAAGGACCCTAAGCCTCACAAAACTAATAACTTTTTCTTTTATAATTGGTTTTACGTCGCACCACACAGATAGGTCGTATGGAGACGATGGAATAGGAAAGGGACAGTAGTGGCAAGAACGTGGCCGTAGCCTTAATTAAGGTACAGTCCCGGCATTTTCCTGGTGTGAAAATGGGAAACCACGGAAAAACAACTTCAGGGCTGCCAACGGTGGGGTTCGAACCCACTATCTCCCGAATGCAAGCTCACAGCTGTGACCCCTAACCGCACAGCCAACTCGCTCGGTGAACTAATACCGTCGGGGTCATAAAAGAACAAGAGTTGATCAAAGGGAGTCGGATAGGAATGATGAAAGTGAGGAGCCTGACACAAGCAAGTGAAAGAAATGCCAATGTTTATCTTTCACCCCCGGCGACCCGGGTTCGATTCCCGGCTCTGCCACAACATTTGAAAAGTGATACGAGGGCTGGAACGGGGTCCACTCAGCCTCGGGAGGTCAAATGAATAGAGGAGGGTTCGATTCCTACACTAACCACTACACCACAGAGGCAGACTCAAGAAGTAAATTACGAGTGGCAATTACATTTTATAAGAGAGGTAACTTAACGATTAGAAATAGCATTACTAAAAAAGAATTCGTTAGAAAAATAAATGGATTACTTTTACTCAAATACTTTCCAATTATGTACGACACCATGTTGAGTTTTCCCGAAAATGCCAAACTCAGATAGGGAAAACCGTGGTCGAACAACCCACGCTCCCAAGTTGAGAGCCCCTGAGGTTCCCGTTTTAGTCGCCTCTTACGATAGGCAGGGAAGATTGATGCATTCTACCACTTCCACCAACATGGGAAGATATTGCAGTATGTTTTCTTTTTTTTTTCTTTTTTTTTCTTTTTTTTTACACGGGTGATGTACTGTTGAATTATAATTGTCCTAATTGGCCTAGAATTTGAAGACTGCTCATTCGGCAGTCCGGGTAATTTGTTAAAAAATACATTCCAATAAGAGAGGGGTTGTCGTGTATTGTTTCTTTGTTTTGGTATGGAAAGACCTCCCACGGTAACTGTCATCTTCACCTTCTATTGATCTGGTTACGAAGACCTTCACGTCCCTCCCCTCAGCTTCCCAACAGGATATTAATATATCTCTTAGGTAGCTTATATAAATAATTTCCCTTAATAGCTGATGTAAACAAACACAATTAATTTCACAAAGGATATCGCAAAAAAACTGGTTTACTTTTGAATGTCACATATTATGCAAAATAATAATAATAATAATAATAATAATAATAATAATAATAATAATAATAATAATAATAATGCCACCTTGTGGCAATGATCGTTAAAGCGTTGAAGTCTAAACGGTCTGACACCGTCGATAGCCGGTTCGAATACCGTTGGCCGGCAGGATAGGAGAGGTGGTGGTATGCAATTTCGTGCCAAAGGCCTGAATTAAAATCTAACCTCTCTGCAGCGCTCATATGGAGTGAGGGCATATGACGCTGCTGATGGTGATTCGTTCGTCGGATAGAGACTTTAAGCCTTGAACAGACACTTTGATGCTGTTCGACAGGAGTAGGCTATGTGCCGGCACCGAGTTTCACCCTTTCCCTTCCTATTATAATATATCACGTGATTCATTTCATCACAGGACGTACTGTATCATACGTCAGGGACTCTCGATATTTTGTCAACAAGCTGTCAACCATAACACTTCGACCTAATGCACTGTTGGTGAGTTTCGATGTGGAGTCCTTGTTCACTAAAGTGCCGATTGACTCGGTCATGCCTCTAATTGAACACCTGTTCCCTGAAGACATTACTAAGCTATTTTACCACTGCATTAAATCCAACTATTTCTTGTGGGGTGGGACTTTTTACGAACAGATGGACGGAATGGCTATGGGAAGTCCACTTTCGCCCGTAGTGGCAAATTTCTTTATGGAGCATTTTGAGGAGGAGGCTATTGCTTCGGCGGCCGTCAAACTTATGATATGGTGGAGGTATGTTGATGATGCATTTGTGGTCTGGACAGAAGGTTCTGAGAAACTTCATCTATTTCTAAACCACCTAAATCAGTAATATCCTTCAATTAAATTCACTATGGAGATGGAGTCGGACGGATGCCTTCCTTTTTTGAATGTTCTAGTAAGAAAGAATCCGGACGGCTCCTTAGGACATACCGTCTATCGTAAGCCTACCGCCACAAATCGCTATCTTCATGCAGATTCTCGCCACCGTCCAGCACAAAAACAAGGCATTCTCACGACACTCGCCAAGAGGGCGAGGCGAATTTGTGAGCCATCAAATATCCAGGTGGAGATGAACACGCTCAAAGTCACGTTCAAGGGCAATGGTTACAGGGATTTGCAGATTCATAGAGCCCTGCATCCCAGAGAAACGACCAAGCAAAGCTCACAGAAGGAAGAAGTGAAGGGAACTGCCTACTTGCCTTACATTCACAACTCCACAGATCGAACTGCCAAGGTCCTCCGCAAACGCAATATAAAAACCATGTTTGGCACTGCCACTAAAATTGCTCACAGTCTGTGTAAAACCAAGGACAAATTGTCCCCACTTTTACATCCTGGGGTATACGAAATTCCCTGTACTTGCGGTAAGGTATACATCGGCCAAACATGCCGGTCCATTGGTACCCGTATCAAGGAGCATGAACGTAATATTCGTCTCAACCAGCCAGACAAATCGGCAATAGCTGAGCACGCTCTACCGTCGGGTCATGACGCCATGATCCAAGATGCTCGAGCTCTTACCCATACTAGACGCTACAGTTCCAGGATTATACGGGAAGCTGTGGAAATACGTAGAAATCCTAACAATTTCAACAGGGACACCGGCTATCAATTAAGTAATATCTGGTTGCAAGCCATTAGGGATTTACGTAGGTAGTTCCCTTCCCTGTCCCTCCACTATTGTTATTTCGTCTCGGTTTTCCAAATTCGTACGTTCCTCATCGCCAGATGTTTCATTCCAGGCTTGTGTCAATGTCATACACCTGTCAATGTCATATGTTACGTACACATGTTATGTGACCCACTTAGACTGATTCTGATGGTTCGGTCAGCTTCCGCTTCGAACGCTAGCGCTGTGTCACGTCCGGAGAGCCATCTGGTGACGAATGAACGTACCATTTCCACTTCTATTATAACGTCTAAATTTCAAACAGTCATTGTTTAAGAAGCCTTTGTCGTGGACAGTCGAGATTTTCTTCTGATGACGCAGAGCACAGTTCTCTGCAAAACGTAAAGAATTTCACCTTATTTTCTTGACACGGCATAAGCCCAAAAGCCTGTACAGTATCATGTCCTCTGATGATGTTGATGTCAGGAAGGGCATCCGGTCATAAAATCCCGTCACGACAGATTCATCTCACCTCACCTTATACCCGACCCCGTAGAGAAACGGGACAAGGGTTAGACAAACAAGCAACAACAACAACAAATAATAATGTGGTTAGTGTGATTAGCTGCCACCCCTGGAGGCCCGGGTTCGATTCCCGGCTCAGCTACGAAATTTAAAACGTGGTACGAGGACTGGAACAGGGTCCACCCAAGCCTCGCAAGGTCATCTGAGTAGAAGGGGTTTGATTCCCACCTCAGCCATCCTCGAAGCTATTTTCCGTGGTTTCCTACTTCTCATCCAGGCAAACGTCGGGATTGTACCTGCCTTAAGGCCACGGCCGCTTCCTTCCCTCTTCCCTGTCTATCCCTTCCAATCTTTCCATCTCCTCTACAAGGCCCCTGTTCAGCATAGCAGGTGGGGCCGCCTGAGTGAGCTACTGGTCCTCCCCCAGTTGTATTCCCGGACCCAATGTCTCACGCTCGAGGACACTGCCCTTGTAGCGGTAGAGTTGGGAACCCTTGCTGAGTCCGAGGGAAAAACCAACCCTGGAGGGTAAACACATTAAGAAATAAATGCATTAATTAATAATTATCATCATCGTCGTATGGCCTCAGCTACCGTATGCAGACATTTTACTTTGACGCCATCTGGCTGCCTGCTGGTCAATTTCGACGTTCCGTGTTACTCTAGCCCTACTAGATGGCAGATGAACCGAATCGTCTATGCTGAGTTTTAATTAATTTTGTCGGGTAAACACCAAATATTTCACCAGAGATATTTTACAACATCGTACGATATGGAGCGTCGAATAGACTTATTCCGCCCTTGAAATATCCGACTGGCTCAGCCGGGTTTGAACTAGGGTTGGGCACTATGTCGCTATTTCGGTACACTGTGCCGGTGCACAGTTGTGTTCCGCTGTTCCGGTACACCGAGTGTCAATTTTTCCGAAACATTCTCAAGCGAGACCGAGATAGTGACTCCCTATCCCGTCGGCAGCCGCACTATGCACTGCCCTTCGTCTACTAGCTGACTGTCGATACCGGCTGTGTGCCGACATGTGCTGAAATGATCCGTTTTCTGTCTTCAGTCATATTATCTTCGTTCTGTGAGTTCCGTTGCACCGGCAACTGGCCTTCGGTACATGCGAATATCGTAATGTGTTCTGTTTTGTTTCCAGCTATTTTGTAAGAGCGTTCTCATTGACGTATAGTATTATAACCGTACGAAAGGCGGTAAACTTTGCATAATGTCGCACCGGAGTCCTGTTTAGGACTTTTTTACTAGAATAAAACCGGACGGAGTGAATTGCAATTTATGTTCTTCTACTTTGTCTGAAAAGGGATCTGAACAGGCACACTGACAAGACATTTCAAAGTTAAACATCCAACAAATTTTATTTTCTTGTTCTGTTTTTATAGTTTTATTTATAATCTCCTGTTCCGCTTGTATATAGTGTTTAATTTTCCGTGTGTATATTCTGTACGCAAATAGAGTATTGACGAATGTTTCTTCAACTGTGCGAGTTTATTTTTAATTGGTGAAAATAACATTGTGACATTTGTAAATACATCTAATGCCAGTGTAATTGTGACAGGTATATTTCAGAATGAATGAAAACATTCTTATCCTAAAAAACAACATTTAGACACAATTCTTTTGGTGCGTATTTCAGAGTTACGCCTGCTTTTACACGTGCCGTGAAGTTTTATCCTGGCCCTAATTACTCACAATACAAGCCGATACATTCAGCTGGTGAAAATATCCTTTGATTAGTTACTATTAAACTTCGTAACAGTGTTGTGCTTATTTCATATTGACCGAAAAGTCTTAACCTAAAAGCAGCCTTTAAAAGTGATTATTAGGCGCGAATTTCAGTGATCCGTCTGTTTCTTCACGTTTCGTGCAGCTTTATGCTGGCCGTAACTACACACAGCACGTCCGGTACAGAAGCACTTCCCGCTGAAGAGGAGCATGTCATGTTGCCTCACGAAGTTCTCTCTACTGCGCAGCTACAGTCCCGTGTGCCGTGTGCCGGCACACTGTACCGAAACACTCCACCTCAAGCTCCTAATGTTCCGGAACAACCGACTGTTCCGGTCTGCCCTGCCCTAGTTTGAACCCGCTATCTTGGGACACTTTACCACACTTCCACAGAGGTAACCATCCTCTATTAACGCTAATCGGAGGGAAAATGGAAGAGGTCCAACATTTCGATTTTCTTTTTTTCTTGTGGTTTAACTTTGCACTAACACATTGGAGGTTTCGGGGATGCAAGGATAGGACAGGCCTAGGAGTGGGAAGGAAGTGGCCGTGGCTTTAATGAAGGTATAGCCCAAGTATTTGCCTGTTGTGAAAATGGGTATCCTCGGAAAACCATCTTCAGGGCTGCCGACTGTGGGATTCAAATCCACCATCTAGCGAATGCAAACTCACAGCTACACGACCCGAACCGCACAGCCGACTCGCTCGGTATTTCAAAAAATGGAAGTATTAGCAACAGAAAGGAAAAGGCCCACGAAGGGTGTGAAAATTTAAGACTCCCTCTCAATCAATCACAATGATCTGTCGTCCATGTTGCAGATTCCTTATCAATTGTTTACCTAACATTTTCAAGGAACTTGGAAATTTATCAAACATTTCCCTTGATAAACTATTCCAATCCCTTACTCCTCGTCCTATAAACAAATAAATGAATTCCAACTTCATATTACGATTTTTGCTACTTTTTAAATCTCCACTCAAGCTTTTTCGTCTACTTATATAATTCCACGCCAGCTCTCCAATGACAGCTCGAAACACACCACATAGTTGAGCATCTCGTCTCCTTACTCCCAAGTCTTCCCAGCCCAAAGTTTGCAACATCTTCGCAACACTACTCCTGCGTCAGAAATCACCGAGAACAGATCGTTGCTTTCCTTTGAATTTGTTTCAGTTTCCGTATCAAGTAGCCCTGGTGAGGGTACTATACTCTAACTGCGGTCCTACCAGAGACTTACACGCCCTCTCCTTTACAACCTTACTACAACCCCTAAGTACTATAAATACATTCTTTCTTAATCTGTTTACCCTCCAGGGTTGGCTTTTCCTTCTGACTCAGCGAGGGATACCACGTCTACCGCCTCAAGGACAGTGTCCTGGAGTGTGAGACTCTGGGTTGGAGGATACAACTGGGGAAGAGGACCAGTACTTCGCCCAGGCGGCCTCAACTGCTATTCTGAAGAGGGGCTTGTGGGGGTGGGAAGTTTTGAAGGGGTAAACAAGGAAGAGGGAAGGAAGCGGCCGTGGCCGTAAGTTAGGTACCATCCCGGCATCTGCCTGGAGGAGAAGTGGGAAACCACGGAAAGCCACTTCGAGGATGGCTCAGGAGGGAATCGAACCCCCTCTACTCAGTTGACCTCACGAGGCTGAGTGGACCCCGTTCCAGCCCTCGTACCACTTTTCAAATTTCGTGGTAGAGCCGGGAATCGAATCCTGGCCTCTGGGGATGGCAGCTATTCACACTAACCACTACACCACAGAGGCGAACCTCTAAATACATAAGCCTCGAAAATCTAATACAATCGGGGTCGGAAGATACCAAGAGTTGACCAAGGGAGGTCGGTAGGATAGATGGATGTGAGGAGCCTGGCACAAGTAAGTGGAAGCAATTCTAGATTCAGCTACAGGACCCGTGGTTCCCAACCCACGGACCCAAGTTGAGATTTCGAGGTCCCCATTTCAGTCGTCTCTTACGACAGGAAAGGAATACTCACAGGAGTGTTTACGGACCCCCATATTCATAGTTCCTTTTTTCTTTTCTTTTCTTTTTACAATTTTGTTGTATGTCGCACCGACACAGATAGGTCTTATGGCGACGATGGGATAGGAAAGGCCTAGGAGTGGGAAAGAAGCGCCCATGGTGTTAATTAAGGTACAGCCCCAGCATTTGCCTGGTGTAAAAATGGGAATGCACGGAAAACAACCTTCAGGGCTGCCGACAGTGGGATTCGAACCCATTATCTCCCGGATGTATGCTCACAGCTGCGCGCCCCTAGCCGCACGGCCAACTCACCCGGTATTCATAGTTCGACTCCAGCAAAGAATCACATTGCTTTTTTCCATTTTTCTGCACAACTGGCATCAAGAAGACAGGAACAATAGCCACTTCTAAGAAATAAAATGAGTTATGAAATCAGCGAGAAGCTGTAACGTATAACATGTGAATGAAAATCGAAGCTCACACACTGCCCTTTAACATTCCATAACGGTACAGACTGTGACCTCATTACTAGTTGAGAAATTCCCATGCACTTTTTACTGAACTTTTGAATAATGCATGATGAAAATTGACCCACTGTATATTATCAATGATCAGTTCTTATTGAAGGACCGGAACATTTTGCCGATTACAAGATGTAAAGCACGTTGTGTTCAAAATTTTCGGTGAACAAAGACCGGAAAGAGATTTATAACTTTGGTCTCAGTCATCGTCTTCGTGGTCATTATCCAGTCCCAGTCACTCGAATGCTGACCATACGCTCTCGATACATCTCCTTGTCCTCGTAGATTCTCTTTCGGCAGAATCCTAGGGGTGCTGTATTTCAATAATCGTGATCACTGGTCTAGGAAAACAAAACAATTAAAGGAAATAAGCTTCTTCTTTTTCTTCTTCTTCTACTTCTACATCTCATCCAATACTACACTCCCCCTTCCGACTCCGGCAGTAGAACCCTGCCTCTGTGAATCAGTGGTAGAGTGTCGTCTTCCGGAAAAGTCCATTCGACACACCATATCGTTCGATATCTGCATGTAAAATATCTCTGGTACCGTAACACATTTGGTGTTTACCCGACAAATTTTATTAAAACTCAGCCATAGACGCCCAAGAGAGGTTCGTTTTACACTGCCATCTACACTGGTGGCCATAATTCTGGAAACATTTTGCATATGCACTTAGCTCTCACTTCATATGTGTTTCTTAACAGGCGAACGAAATTTAAAACCACGTTATTAACTGAAAAGGTAAATGTGATTAATAATTAAGTTGACCCTAGGTCCGTGGTATAAATAATTACCATAGTAGAAGAGGAAAATGTATGTTGGTGAATTTTACTAATCCACCGACATGCATGCTGTTACTGGCTCATTCGTGTAATGCCACTGGTGCACTCTTGCCCCATAGTGGATATTGCTGGTTAGTTCGTATTCTTGTTTATATTAAGTACTAGCTGATGTAGGTACCCGTGCTTCGCTACGGAATTCTAAATTTTATACAGAATTCTAGGTTAGGTAGTGTAAACGTTGTGAGCAAGATTGTATTAAGTTGCATAGCTCTTAACGTTGCCCTAGAAGCACGATGGGGAAGTCACCAACGTCTTTTCTCATATGAAGACTGCGTTAGGGAATTTTCATTGTAATGGTAGGCCAGCTTGCCCACCGTCAGTCACAATCAGGTTGGGGAGTTTTCATTATAATGGCAGACACTCACTCTTCGCCTGCCTTTATAGATTCTCAGAAAGACTCTCTTAGTGGTTTTCCCAACTGAAATGAACATGGGTCATTACAATGACGTCAGTAGGAATGGCGCGATTCAAAGCAATGCTTTGATATGAAATACTCGATCAAATGAAAAACCACACATTTTCTCACTTTTAACGAACAGTACAATGCTGCCGAACTGGCAGTCCAAAACTACAGAGCTGGAATGACCAAAACGCAGACATCCGTGATCCGTGAACAATCTTCGTCTTTTTTTCGGCGGGGAGATTCGAATAGTGGATAGTCCCGGGGCAAAAAGTATGCCCGTTTACTTATCAGTTTCCTGGGAGTACCCGATGAGTCGGAAAATCTCAATTCACTACACTGGCGAGGGAAAGAACTATCTGACGTGTAGGCAATTTTTCCTCCAAGTCAGAGAAGAAACCACATCTTCGCTGCTAATTTGGAATAAAATTAATGTAGATTTAATAAAAGTGAAGAGGAAGAAGCTTTTCTTAAGAAACGGCTCATTTCAGGGTTAATTAAGAGTTATTTAGTGAATTGTGGTACCATAATTTGAAATAGGCCTAAATTATAATTCTAGACCAGTTCCTACTACTACTCCTACTACTACTAACTGAGCCTCTGACTTAAGTGCGCACACTGCTCATTCAAAACAGCGCGTCAGAGTAGGTATCGAATAGCTGGCATACTATGATGAACCAGTGTGTTACGTACCAGCAGTATCAGAAAATGTATGAACCAGAAGAATGGCATGCTAAAGAAGAAATTTATCTAACTCCTCAGCTATTTCCCGCCAATATTCAGTTAGGCTGTTATACTCGGTACGCAGCAGTAATCCCATCTATCGGAGTTGAATGTCAGCATAAGAGGCAAAGAACATTACAACAAACAACGGCCAGTGTAATGTCATTGTTGATCAATGTTACGCGCTTTCGATATTGCTGGCCTTCACATTATTAATTGTCTTCCGGTTCTGAAATACCACTCTTATCGTAGTCGGTACGGTAAATCTGAATAAAACATAAATGTTCGGAAATTGTATTCTCTATAACTTTTGTTATGTAGTACTTTTCCATAGAACGAAGAACACAGGTATTTAAAAATTAAATTTTAGGTGCCTTCCCCTAAACTACCATTTCACCCAGGGTGAATAACATTGTTTATAGTTTAAACTGTAGTTTCTTATTCCCCGACTCTATGTACCGTATGTTTACCCATTTTGTCGGGGCTCGGCGTTGATATGGACTTAGCAACAAAAATCCAAATTCATGAATATCTGTGTTATCAAAGCCGATACGGTAAAAATGCTTAAGACGTAAATGATCAGAAATTTAATTATATATAACTTTAGTTATGTAGTATTTATCGATATGACCACTAATAATATAAATATTTCAGAACTGAAGTTTAGGCCTTCCCCTAAACTACCATTTCACTCAGCGTGAATAAAATAATTTATAGCCTAGATTGTAGCGGCTTGCCCCCCGACTTTACATACTGATTTTTATTAAATTCTCTTCATTGGAATAGACGGATTGAAGTACGTGCGCCGACAAGGAGAAACATTGAATGCCGAGTGCCTCACCGCAACCATTAAACACCCTATTTCTGTCCTGATCTGGGGTTGCATGTCAAGAAATGGAGTATGTTGACTCCATCTATATACCGTGTATATAATAAGAGTTTTGTCTCTACATTGCTCAGAATTAAAAAAGAATGTTTTTCCCCGTAATTTCCATCGTCTGTCTGTCTGTCTGTCTGTCTGTCTGTCTGTCTGTCTGTCTGTCTGTCTGTCTGTCTGTCTGTCTGTCTGTCTGTCTGTCTGTCTGTCTGTCTGTCTGTCTGTCTGTCTGTCTGTCTGTCTGTCTGTACGCGAATCACGAGAAAACGGCTGAAGATAATATAATGAAAATTGGTATGCAAAGTCGGAGAATAAGTTGTTACTATCTAGGCCATTAATAATTTTATTCATGCTCAGTGAAATGGTAGTTTAGGGGAAGGCCTAAAATATAATTCTCAAATATTTGTTATTAGTGGCCATATCGATAAATACCGCATAACTAAAGTTATATAGAAATAAATTTCGAATCATTTACTATACCTGCTATAATAACAGAGATACCGGTATTCATGAATTTGGATTTTTGTTGCTAGGTCCATATCAACGCCGAGTCACGAGGAAATGGGTCAACAGGATTTAATGAAAATCGGTATGCAAAATCGGGGAATAAGGAAATACATTCTAGGATATTAATAATTTTATTTACCCTGCTTGAAATGGTAGTGTAGGGGAAGGCACCAATAATTTAATTTTTAATTACGTATGTTACTGGCGTAACAAGAGTTATAGAGAATATATCATTTATGTCTTATCCAGTTTTATCGTACCGACTATGATAAGAATGGTGGTGGCGGCGGTGATTGTTGTTTTAAGAAGAAGTAAAACTAGGCAGCTATCCTCTTTATAACACTAATCGGAGAGAAAAAGTGGAAGGGGTCCGATACATCGAAAAATGAAGGTATCAGCCTAAGAAGGGCCACGAAGGACGTGAACATTAAAGACTCCCCAGGACTCCATACGTAACACTGTCGGAGTCAGAAAAGGACAAGAGTTGACAAAGGAAGGTCGGATAGGATAGATGAAAGCGAGGAGCCTGGCACAAGTAAGTGGAAGCAATGCCAGGACTAAGCTAAGGGCCACGTGGTCGCCAACCCATCCACTCAAGTTCAGAGACCCTAGGGCCACATTTAGTTGCCTCTTACGACAGGCAGGGGATACCGTGGGTGTTATTCTACTGTCCCCACCCACAAGGGGACGATTATAAGAGAATTCATGAATTTAGATTAATTTAAACTTTTGTTGCTTAGTCCATATCAACGCCGGCATGGAAATAACGTTCAATCGTGTTAACTGGCGATAGATTTTGTCATGATTGCCTTAAGGTGTAAACACGCATGGTCATCGATCCATCCAAGTTCGGCTCGCTAGTTGCAGGGATTTTGATTTGACGTACGTAGGCGACCTGCGCGTCGTGATGAGAATGAAATGATGATGAAGACGACACATACACCCAGCCCCCGTACCAGCGAAATTAACCAATGATGGTTAAAATTCCCAACTCTACCTGGAATCGAACCCGAGACCCCTGTGATCAAAGGCCAACACGCTAACCATTTAGCCATCGAGCCGGACATGGCAGAGGAGCGTTCACAGCTGCCTACGGCCTGGTCAGTCCAGCTCTGGGACTTTGGACTGTTAGATCGGCAGCATAGTACTATTCATTAACAGTGAGAAAATGTGTGATTTTTGAATTTGATCAAGTATTTCCTATGGCAGCATTGATTTTAATTGTGACATTCCAACTGACGTCATTGTAATGACCAATGATGAATTCAGTTGGGAAAAATACAAAGGCAGTCCTACTGAGAATGCAAAAAGGCAGGTGGAGAGTGAATGTCTGCCTTTATAATGAAAACTCTTCAACTTGATTGTGACTGAGTACGCAAGAGAGCCTACTATTGCACTGACAATTCCCCAACCCATTCGTCACATGAGAAAAGACGTATGGCGAATTCCCCGCCGCGTTTTAGGGGTAAAGTTAAGAGGTATGCAATTTAAAACAATCTTAGTCACAACGTGTACACTAATTAACCTAGAATTCTGTTTATTATATAGAATTCTGTAGCGAACCACGGGTACATCAGCTAGTTTAAAATAAAACTATAATCGCAACAAAAAACCCTGACCTCTTTAAGATATTCTGGTTTGATTTACACTACGCTCAATATAAACAGTCAGTTTTATTTTCTAATACTTATTCATTCAAAGGAAACTGACAAGTTATAATGTTTGTGTTACCGTCTACAAAAGTACAGGCTTTAAGCGTTCAAGCTACGATTTACAATTTCTTGCATGGGATGGCAATATTTTCGTTTAAAAAAAGTAAAATTTCATTTATTCATTAAGCAAAAATGAATATAATTACATAATGCAACAATTATTTTCCAGTGTTGTAATGTTGTGTGACTTTCCGTGTTCACTGAATTTCTGAAAATAGTTTTTAAAATTTAACAAGTGTCCGATGATAATAGCTATCTGTAAATGGCGAGAGGAGTTTCATGATATGTGACGACATACATATTTACTATCCAAGATTAAAGTACAACAACGTAAATATATCTACTAAGCAGATGTTCAGTATGCCTTCAAATTTATTATGACCGAGCTCGATAGCTGCAGTCGCTTAAGTGCGGCCAGTGTCCACTATTCGGGAGATAGTAGGTTCGAACCCCACTGTCGGCAGCCCTGAAAATGGTTTTCCGTGGTTTCCCATTTTCACACCAGGCAAATGCTGGGGCTGTACCTTAATTAAGGCCACGGCCGCTTCCTCCCCACTCCTAGCCCTTCCTTGTCCCATCGTCGCCATAAGACCTATCTGTGTCGGTGCGACGTAAAGCAACTAGCAGAAATTTATTATGGTTAGAGGCATTACTTTTTCACATTAATTTATGTACGATTTCGCAAACAATCGCATTTTCACATCATCTCTCGAAATACGACATCCCTGATCTCTTGAATTTTGCTTTAATAATTTTCTAAAATGAGTCATGTTTCATTAATTTAATCTGTGAATTATTTAAGTGAAAAACCAAACCCCATGGCGCAACAGCCCCAAAGGTCCACAGCCTACCGCTGCTCAGCCCGAAGACCTGCAGATTATAAGGTGTCATGTGGTCAGCACGACGTATCCTCTCGGCCGTTATTATTAGCTTTCTTGATCGATTTTAAGCGAAAGATTGATATATAAATAGAAACAATATTAATAAATAAAGATGAAATCATTTAAGACCAGCTCGAAACTGATTGCAATATATCTCTTCTTATTTAAGGTAGATTCCTTTATTAAGTCCTAAAAAAGTATATAATAGTTATCCTTTGACCTTATATGGGCATTTTCTAGAACATTAAAATTAACAGGTATTTATATCAAATTGAGAAATCATTATCTTGTCTCCCACTTCTCTTCACACCTTTGATATTGGAATACAGTTTGAATTTCGTTATTTTTCATGAACTTCGCTACAGTTTCGTACTTATCGTAAGATAAGTATGCCTACATTTCGCTTTAAACTGACCTTATCGCTTTAATCCGCTGTAATTCAAAAAAATAAAATAATTATTTCCTGAACCAGAACAATATGATTCGTTAAGATACCTCAAAATCGCTTCAGAGTATTTTTTGTCGCGTTTATCGTTAATGCGGAAAAGAAACCTCTAATTATTGTTGTATACCTCGTCTTCCTCCAGATCCTGTTTATTCATATTTACGCTTTGTCCGTAAGAATAGAATAAAGTACTCCCTTGAGGTGGCGGTGATTCATGTTTTAATACGAATCACAACTGGACAACCTTCCTCTAATCAGACGGAAAATCTAATACCATCGGGGACGCAAAAGAACACGAGTTGAATAAGGGAAGTCGGATAGGTAAAATGAAGGTGGGGAGCCTGACACAAGTAAGTGGAAACAATACTAGACTCAGCTAGAGGAACCCACGCTCCCAAGTTGAGAGTCCCTGGTCCCGGAGGAGTTTCCAAGGAGAGATCACGAAAGTACTCTGGTAGTGAAAAAAGTGTTAAAACTTTGTTCTAGCGCCTGATACCAAATACTTTAATACACCAATACCGGACAGCTGTATCTCAACAGCATTGAGCGGAGTGCGAACAGCGACAGTGGTGACATCTAGCGTGTTGGTGTGAACTGCATACTTGTCTGTGCTACAGCTGAGAGGAATGCACCACACTCATTGGAAATATTTTTGTTAAAATAATTGAATAATCACAATAATTAAGAATGAAATTTTAAAATATTAAATTCCTCCTTCATAAACCTCCACACGAGCATTATGTTACCCGTGCCTTTCGCTATGTCTTAAAAATTATAAAGCAGAATCTGTTTGAGGATCCACCCAGTCTCTGGGGAAATATTTAATAACTATACTCTCCTCTTCTTTCTAACCTTTTCTCAATTACCTAGCGCAGGATTTTATATGGACTTGGCCTAGTTTTCCGGCCGGATGCCTTTCATAACAGCAATCATATTTGGAGGGATATATACCATACTCACTAGTGTTTTTGTGGTTGTTTTTTGCATGGTGTGTTGTATATACTTGATGCGTATGAATACGAACACAAACCCGTAGCCCTCGATCTACAGGAATTAACAGACGCGATTAAAATCTCCGACTTAGCCGGGAATCGTACCAGGGCCCTCTGAACCGAAGGTCATTACGCTGACCATTCCGTGGCGGCGATTATTTTAAAAGGAAGTACAACTGGCCAGCCATCCTCTATTAACACTAATCAGAAGGGAAACGGGCCGGCCCCGTGGTGTAGGGATAGCGTGCCTGCCTCTTACCCGGAGGCCTCGAGTTCGATTCCCGACCAGGTCAGGGATTTTTGCCTGAACCTGAGGGCTGGTTCGAAGTCCACTCAGCCTACGTGATTAGAACTGAGGAGCTATCTGACGGTGAGATAGCGGCCCCGGTCTAGAAAGCCAAGAATAACGGCCGAGAGGATTCGTCGTGCTGACCACACGACACCTCGTAATCTGCAGGCCTTCGGGCTGAGCAACGGTCGTTTGGTAGGCCAAGGCCCTTCAAGGGCTGTAGTGCCAAGGGGTTTGGTTTTAGAAGGGAAATGGAAGAAGTCCAACACTCCAAAGAATGAAGGTATCATAAATAGGTGGGGGGCACGAAGAGCCAACCAATCAGCCAAAGAGCCAACGGGGACAGATAACCTAATAACATCCATGATTTATTAAGATTTTGGGAAAGAGAAGAAGCTGTAATTAAGAAACAATAGTTTGGTCCATTATGTTGACTTCTTCTTCTCCTTCTTCGTCTTCTTCTTCTTCGGTACGGCCGATCTTCCCGAACTCTACAGAGCAACTCAACCTCACGCTGCTATCTCGCTTCTGCCGTTCTTTGAATTTTCTGTTTTATCTCTGAAGACAAAGATACATAATATATAACACATATTGGGGTTACGTGAGTGAATTACGATGTTCCTGACAAGGATGAAGGGTCCAGAATTTCTTAAAGTCTCTTTCACAAATTAATGCATGAAGAATTACCATACACACGTTTTAAATTAATTGGACTGGTGCTCAAGCCTATGCCAATAATGCACTGAAATAATTTTCTTACGCCGGGCTGAGTGGCTCAGACGGTTGATGCGATTGCCTTCTGATCCAATTTGGCAGGTTCGATCCTGGCTCAGTCCGGTGGTATTTGAAGGTGCTCAAATACGTCAGCCTCGTGTAGGTAGATTTACTGGCATGTAAAAGAATTCCTGCGGGATTATATTCCGGCACCTCGGCGTCTCCGAAAACCGTAAAAGTACTTAGTGGGACGTAAAGAAAATGATTATTATTTTCTTACAGTAAAAGAAAAGGTGACTGGATTCGAAACTCATGGCTTTGAATTTTCAATTTCAAGACTACCACGATAACCATTATGCTACAGACCCACAAGTTTTCGATTGTGAAATTTATGGCACTGTTTAACAATATGGACCCTCAAGCTTGAGTATACTAGAGTTGCATATTTGTTAATATTATTGGTTTTACGTCCTACTAACATTTCAGTAGGGTATTTGATTGAATTTCTTAATATAAGGGGCATAGAATGTAACCTCAACACAGATGCGAGGTCATTACTTTTTGTAATACTTGCGGTCCTTATCATTTCTCACGCCCATTATCTTGCTGGGTAATTTTTTCAGCGCATAACACTTTTCTTGGAATATAACTGCAATGTAAGATTATTTAGTGACAAACACTGATACATTATAAACAACACGGCAGTGCGCCAAGAATCATGCAGTTGGCAATGTTTTTGAAGAGTTGGTCACACCAAGCCATGTAGGTAGCAGCACTATCGGCTTTCTCGCTGAAAACAGCAAGCTGTCCGGTATTATCATATTAAAGTATTTGCTGATACTCAGGATCCGTCATCGGCTAAGTTCGTGCATGATCGTCGTGACAGGATATTTAGCAACACCCTCGCTCTGCTTGAGCATTTCAAAACTAAACCTTTATCGAGCTCAGTGTATTGTGAACATAATTGCAGGCTGCGTGATTTAACTGAACGCTCACATCAGTAGCGGCGATCCCCCCCCCCCACTTTGCGGAGAAAACTTTGCATTTTTATTCCATTTCAACGGGCTGAAACTGGACATTTTAGGAATTATTAAAAAGAAAGCAATTTTTACAAGCTCTGTCGTTTTATCATTATTTTCTTTAGTAGCAAAATTATTGGCAGAAAAATTCGAGCAGCTGTGGCACCCCAACAAACAGTTGTTAATCGCCTGAGTGCAGCTGGCTTACGCGCCCGTGTCCCTGCAGAAGGTGTTCCACTGACCCCACAACAGCGACGTGTAAGGCTGGCCTGGTATTGAGAAAGATCAACGTGGGTCGACGAATGGCATAGGGTCGTCTTTAGTGATGAATCGCGCTTTCTGTCTTGCCCGCAGTGATAGCCGCAATCGTGTGCGCCGACGTACCGGGAAGAGGGGCCGCCCAGATCTTATTGTCGAGAGGCACACAGGGCCAACACCAAGCATTATGGTTTGGGGAGCTATTGGCTTTAATGTGAGATCACAATCAGTGCTTGCTGAGGGCAGTATGACTGTTCGACAGTACGTTGATAGGGTACTCAATCCAGTAGTTGTCCCTATGATGGCGAACATTGCTAATGCGATGTTTCAGCAGGACAATGCCCGAGTTCACACTGCACGCATCTCCAGAGAAGCTCTCCAAGACATCACAACCTTAGAATGGCCCGCCAGATCCCCTAGCCTCAGTCCTATTGAGCATGTGTGGGACATGAGGGGTCGACAACTGGCCAACCGTCCTCAGCCACCCACAACTCTGGAACAACTGACTTGTGCAGTGCAGCAAGCATGAGCCACAATTCCTCAGGAAGCGATCCAGGGGCTTATTGACTCCATGCCTCGACGAATTCACCAATGTATTGCAGCTCGTGGTGGGCACATCCTGTATTGATTGTTGTCCAAACTTGCGGTCAGAGGGACCTGAAAGTGTAATCATCGAATCAAAATCAAACACTCGTCCTGCATGTTTAATTGGCAATGTAGCACCACTCCTTCTGCGTGTTGCAATTTCCATTTTCTTCAGTGTAATATTTCCACTCCAAAATTCTTAAAGGAAAAACTCAAGTCCACGCTTTAACAAACTTTATCTGACTACGGCAATCTACAGATTACAGATTGAGAGAAAGCATTTTTTCGCGCGGGTTCTTCGGGAATGCATACACTACAAGAAAGGAAAGAAGGTATCGTCTTTAATTAAAGGATGTACTGGTAGAACATACTGGGCACACGAAGTTATTCATGACTATTCTAGAATTAAATAATACACTAGCTTAGAGTTCCACAAACTTTTTGTCTCTTAGGCCCCGTGAGCATATCACATGCATATCCAGAGACCCCTCAGCCACTGCATTCAGTAAACAAAAACAGAATTTTGTAATGATGGCATGTTTGTTTTTATTCGTATAATTTAGGACTATTATTTACTTCCTCTGAAAGTTTAATTTAATTTCATTTACGTAAAGACTCTTTATGAATGCACAGAAATTATAAAACAATGTGATACTTGGTTAATAATTACAGTTTTCTGAATCTGGAAACTTACTTGAAAAAATTCACTTGTTGCGGTTGTTGGATCAATGGGACGGATGGTGCTGTTTCCCACGGACCAAATGTTTTACAAGCGTTGTCACTCGAACCGTAGAACAGCTTCTATATTACCTCTGTTTCTGTACTTCGTTTACATTTATCTGAGAGCAAAAAAGGTACACTCACACAGATATATTGCCATGAAAGACATTAAACGCATTATTTCCTTTCTAGAAATTATGGGATATAGGGGATGTCACGGACGCAAAATCAATCAGAGACGTAAAGTTGTGATACATTCACGGAACTTCCTGGAGCTAAACCTGCCATTCCATCTGATTCTGCACCCATATCATATATCAATTTAATTTTCACTTTCTCTCTGCCAAGGTACTTTGGCTAGTTGAGTTTCAAAGAAGGGATTTCTAATCCACGAGATTATCTCAACTAGAGGCGGAAAATATAGCCTGAGTGTGGATACTGGCAATTCCAAGTGTCTCACAATGACATCACTTACACTGCCTCGTAGTACTTGCTTTTTCCTCTGCTAGCTTGTACCATCTACCGGCCAAATTAAAATTTATATAATACTGTATGTAAGCTATGAAAGAGTAAATACATAGTTCCTAAATTTAGTATAATGGTCTATGAATTGTGAGTTGTTACAGTCGAACCTCGATATCTCGAACCCCCATTACTCGATTTTTTAGTATCTCGAAGTAACTTGAATTTCCCGGGAGTTTGTCCTATTCTTCACGTGTATTTATTTCTCCACGGTTACACGAATTTCTCGATTTCTCGAAGCAAACATTTCCTCCCTTGAAGCAAAAAATAATCTGTAACTCGAATTTTGTCCAACATTAACTGTGCAATACGGCATTTGTGGTTTGTGAGGAACAGTCAACAAGTAAATAAAGGTTTACAGTGAAGCTGGGAGCTAATATGACGGGAACCGTAAAAATTAAAAAACTTCTAGTGATCGAAAAATCGGCGAAGCCTCGCTGTTTCTCGGATGTGAATTAATTACCGGTCACGTACGAAAGCAACCCAAGTAGGAAAGATCACAATATGAAGATAAAGTTGGAATTCAAGAGGATAAATTGGGGCAAATATTCTTTTATAGGAAGGGGAGTTAGGGATTGGAATAACTTACCAAGGGAGATGTCCAATAAATTTCCAATTTCTTTGAAATCGTTTAAGAAAAAGCTAGGAAACAACAGATAGAGAATCTGCCACCTGGGCGACTGCCCTAAATGCAGATCAGTATTGATTGATTGATTGATTGATTGATTGATTGATTGATTGATTGATTGATTGATTGATTGATTGATTGATTGATTGAACTCCCGAAGTCGCGGATGACAAGCTCCATTTACGAATCACGACTGCGTGGTATTGACGAGAAGTTTCAACGTGAAGGGAGGAAAGGTTAACCGTAACAAACAAAAGAAACGGAGGTATACTTCTTGCTTGACTACTGTATCCTGTCTTCTAAAATGTTACTATAACGGGTTATATGCTAATTAAAGTGATTGCAGTCGCTTAAGTGCGGCCAGTATCCAGTATTCGGGAGATTGTAGGTTCGAACCCCACTGTCGGCAGCCCTGCAGATGGTTTTCCGTGGTTTCCCATTTTCACACCAGGCAAATGCTGAGGCTGTACCTTAATTAAGGCCACGGCCGCTTCCTTCCAAGTCCTAGCCCTTTCCTGTTCCATCGTCGCCATAAGACAGCTGGGATGTGCTATTTTGCTTCAGTTCGAAATTTAGCGGAATTTAGCGGATTTGCAACTAAAATTTAGCGGAGAAAAGATTTATAGGTTGGCAACACTGAACATTTCACTCTTGTTACAGTCAAACCTCGATATCTCGAACCCCCATTACTCCAAATTTTAGTATCTCGAAGTAACTTAAATTTCTCGGGCGTTTGTCCTATTCTTCAAGTGTATTTATTTCTCCACGGTTACACGAATTTCTCGATTTCTCGAAGCAAACATTTCCTCCCTTGAAGCAATAGCAATAGCCAATAGCAAAAAAGAAAATTAAAGTGATGCCGTAAAATAGAGTTTGTTTGCATATTTTTCAAGTAGGCCTACAGTTAAAAATAATGTATTCAATATAAGCCCGAAGATACACATGATTCAGTTATGTGCTATACCTGCTCAAAAACGGTATTCTCTATATTTCGAAATTTCGATAACTCGAAATAAAATTTAGCTCCAGAACTGATTCGAGATATCGAGGTACAACTGTATTGCGGACCGCTTGGATTATCGTCGCGGCCCCCCAGGAATCCGCGGACCACGGAGAGACTGCGACTAGCTTAATGAATTATTTCACTCCAAGATTCTCAAAAAATCAAAGGCGAGCGGGACTTTTGACGACACGATGCGTTCGGCACTGTGAGCCGAGTGACAGCGAATATAGCCGATGACGGCTTTTGATTGTCAGTCGCTAGTCGGAAGTGGAGTGAAAGGCTGTCATTTAATAATGAAAAATGAAAACCTACAACCTGTTTTTCCAGTCATTGACCGGGTCAGGGATGGAATGAATGAAGCAGATATAGGCTATTAGTACGATGGGGTCGCCACTCCCAAAGTGATTTATTAATGACTGATAGATGCTATGAAATGAGAATGGAGAGTGTTGCTGGAATGAACGATGACGGGGAAAACCGGAGTACCCGGAGAAAAACCTGTCCCGCCTCCGCTTTGTCCAGCACAAATCTCACATGGAGTGACCGGGATTTGAACCACGGTATCCAGCGGTGAGAGGCCGACGCGCTGCCGTCTGAGCCACGGAGGCTTCTCGTTTAATAATAATCGGTCAAAAGCACGCTCTGCTCATATGTGTACGACAGAGAGAGGGGGCGCGGGAAGAAAGGGCGTTCTTTGTTAACGAAAAGTTATTTTGGTTAATTACAATATTACATCACATCATGTTATTGAACGCGAGGACAATAATATCACAGGGGGATGGAACCTGGCTTCGTAGGAACAAAACGAATCAAAACAAAGCAAAGCAAAACATTTCCGCATGAGAGTAGCCTCTGTTAAGGGTTATGAAATAGTTCCCAGATAGAGTAGACGTAACATCAACACAGTTCCCAGATATTTACGTATTTTTCCCTATTGGTCCCAGCTGTTAGTGAGCGATATTTTCCAATAACTGGAAGGGAACTTCGTATTCTAAAGCAGTGCCGAGCTATCTGGGCCAATAGGAAGTTGAGCTCTTCGGAGTCTCCTTGACAAATACCTCTTACTCTCCCTCTGAGTCATCAGTCCACAGACAGGTTTGATGCAGATCTCCCTCCATGCCACCCTATCGTGTGCTACGCTTTTCAGTTCTTCGTAACTATTACATCTCCAATCTGGCATTGGTCTGCCCCTAGCGTTTTTACCACCTACACTTCCCTCATAAAACTATCTGAACAAGTCCTGGGTGTCTTAAGATGTGTCTATCATTCTTTCAGTCAAATGTTGCCAAATCGTTCTCCTCTCAGCAAGTCAATTCAGTATCCTTTCATTTGTGAATTGATTTATCCATCTCACCTTCAGCATTCTTCTATAACACCACATTCCAAAAGCTTCTATTCTCTATCTCTCTGAGCTAGTTATCGTCTATGTTTCACTTCCATACAATGCCACGCTTCAGACAAAAGTATATTTCTAATTTAATTCCTATATCAATGTTCAAAGTGAGCAAATTTCTTTTCTTGAGAAAGGCCTTCATTCTCGTGCTGTTTACTTCTGCTACCATTAGTTATTCTACTACCCAAGTAAAAATATACATTTACTTCCGTTAAGACTTCATTTCCTAATATAATAATTCCTACATCACGATATTCTGCAAACTCAGATGGTAGCATGAAATTCTAAAAAAGTTGATGTTCAATTGTTTAATATCATACCAGATTATTTCATAAACTGAACTTACTGACAGTCATCTAATATCTGTTATAACTGGAAATTTCTGTAAACAATTTAATATTGCCGACGATATATTGGTTTTTGTATCCAAGAAAATTGTTAATGTGCTCCCCTGGAAAAGATCCTGCGGGCGCCCATGGATGGTATAACAATATCTTTCCATTCTTCTGTAAATAATATAGTGTTACATATTTACAAGCGTGAGGTAAAACTAAGGTGCGGTAATTTTCACACTTGTGAGCATCTGATTTCTTGGGACTAGGTATAACAATATTCTGTCTAAAATCGCTGCTGCTGCTAGAGGCTTTACGTCGCACCGACACAGATAGGTCTTATGGCGACGATGGGATAGGAAAGGCCTAGGAGTTGGAAGGAAGCGGCCGTGGCCTTAATTAAGGTACAGCCCCAGCATTTGCCTGGTGTGAAAATGGGAAACCACGGAAAACCATCTTCAGGGCTGCCGATAGTGGGATTCGAACCTACTATCTCCCGGATGCAAGCTCACAGCCGCGCGCCTCAACACGCACGGCCAACTCGCCCGGTCTGTCTAAAATCAGATTGTACTTCTCCTGTATCATACATCCTACACACTAAATGAAATAATCTCCTCACGCAGGTTTCTCCTAAGGCAAATAGTAATTCTGAGGGTATGACATCAATTCCAGATGCCTTGTTCCTATGTAGGTCTCTCAAAACTCTGTTCATTCGACTGCACTCCATTACTTTTGTTTTGGATTTGTTTATTTTCATCTTATACTCCTTCTCCAAGATTCTGTCCACACCATTCAGCATTTTCTCCAGATCTTCTGCAAACTCAGATGGAATAACAATATCGTCGGCAAATCTCAGAGTTTGGATTTCCTCTCCTTGGATAGTGATTCCTTTTCCTAATTCCTCTTTGGTTTCCTTTATCGCAAGGGACAAACTTCAGCCTTGCCTCACTCCTTTCTGGATTGCTGCTTCTTTTTTCATAGCCTTCGATTCTTATCGCTGCAGACTGGTTTTTATACATATTGTACATGTAGATACTTCTTTCTCGGTTCCGACCGCCTTCAGAATCTCAAATAATGAATGCCTTTTCTAGATCTACGAATGCCATATACTTAGGCTTGTCTTTCTTCATTCGATTATCTAAGATCAGACGTAAAGACGGTGTTCCTACATTTCTTCTGAAGACAAAATGATCTCCCAACTCAGCTTCAGCTTGTCTTTCCATTCTTCTGTACATAATACAGTGTTAAATTTTTACAAGCGTGAGGTAAAACTTGGGAATAGGTATAACAATATTCTGTCTAAAATCGGATGGTACTTCTCCTGTATCATTTGTCCTACGCACTAAATGGAATAACTACCTCACGCTGGTTTCTCCTAAGGTGGTAAGTAATTCTGAGGGTATGACATCAATTCCAGATGCCTTGTTCCTATGTAGGTCTCTCAAAACTTTGTCGAATTCTGACCTCAAAATTGGGTTCCCATTTTATCAACAATAACAGCTTCTTCTTGTTCCAGAACCGTATCATCTACTTCTTTCCCTTGATACAGTTGTATAATATTATGACCTACCATCTTTCTGCCTTGTCTTCTTTTCCTAGAAGTGGTTTTCCATCTGAGCTCTTAATATTCAGTTGGCCGGGCTGAATAGTTCAGAAGGTAGAGCGTCGGTCTTTCTAAGCTCAAGTTGGGAGGTTCGGTCCCGGCTCAGTCCGGTGGTATTTGAAGGTGCTCAAATACGTCAGCCTCATCAATGTCGCTAGATTTGCTGGCACGTAAAGGAACCCCTGAGGGGCAAAATTACGGCACCTCGGCAAGTCCCAAAACCGTAAAAGATATACAACCAATAATATAACGATTGAATGTATAGTTGATTACAAATACAGTCCTGAAAATCGCATTTATTCTTGATTTGTAAATTTCCACAGGCCTATTTAAATGGCTTTCCCATTCTTCATCACTCTTGTTACTGCTATCCAGTTATATTTAAATTACCATTAAAAATGACTTGTTTTCTTTTAGGATAATCACTAAACAAGACTAAATATGACGCCCTCGAATTTTCAAACTTATTTCTTCCCATCATTTTCATTAGTAAGTGACTTTTGTTCGCCTCTGTGGTGTAGCCTAGTGTTAGTGTGATTAGCTGCCACCCTCGGAGGACCGGGTTCGATTCCCGGCTCTGCCACGAAATTTGAAAAGTGGTACGAAGGCTGGAACGGGGTCTACTCAACCTCGGGAGGTCAAACGAGTAGAGGTGGATTCGATTCCCACCTCAGCCATCCTGGAAGTGGTTTTCCGTGGTTTCCCACTTCTCCTCTCGGCAAATGCCGGGATGGTACCTAACTTAAGGCCACGGCCACTTTCTTCCCTCGTCCTTGTCTATCTCTTCCAATCTTCCCATCCCCCAACAAGGCCCCTGTCCAGCATAGCAGGTGAGGCCGCCTGGGCGGGTTACTGGTCTTTCTCCCCAGTTGTATCCCCCGACTCAATGTCTCACGCTCCAGGACACTGCCCTTGAGGCGGTAGATGTGGGATCCCTCACTGAGTCCGAGGGAAAAACCGACCCTGGAGGGTAAACAGATAAAGGAGAAGAAGGAAAAGAAGGAATCCATAATTTTCTATGTCTGCTCAGTTAATGCAACTTATTGTTTACAAGTACCGGTGTCTTATAGTGTTATATGTGTTATATTTAGTGGTTCGACAGGCTGAAAAGTATTAAAGTTTCATCAGGAGGATCAGTAACCTAAATATGTCAGGTGGTGGTGGTGATTATTGTTTTAAGAGGAAGTACAACTGGGCAACCATCCTCCTAAATATGTCAGGAGACAGTAGTACGGACTATTTCGTGTAAGGCATCAATACTCCATTATTAAACACCGTGGTTAGCCGGTTCGAGTCCCGCTGGTGGAAAAAAAGAATACCATCGTAATGTAGTCCGGCTCCAGGGCTAAATTGTTAGCGTGCTGGTTTTAGGTCACAGGCGTCCCGGGTTCGATTCCCGGCAGGGTCGGGAATTGTAACCTTAATTGGTTAATTTCGCTGGCACGGAGGCTGGGTGTATGTGTCGTCTTCATCATCATTTCATCCTCATCACGACGTGCAGGTCACCTACGTGAGTCAAATCAAAAGACCTGCATCTGGCGAGCCGAACTTGTCCTTGGATACTCCCGGCACTTCATTTCATTTCATCGAAATGTAGGCCGGAAGGGTAGGAAAAGAGGTTGAATAAGACTACAGTTCCTCGTCCGACTAATTGGTTAAATTGTTAACGTTGAGGCCTTCAGTTCAGAGGGTTCCGGGTTTGATTCCCGGCTGGGTCGGGGATTTTAATAACCCCTGGTTAATTTTTCTGGCCCGGGAACTGGGTGTTTGTGTTTGTCCCAACGCTTTCCTCTTCATATTCACACAACACAGTACACTACCAACCACCACAGAAACACGCAATAGTGATTACATCCCTCGATATAGAGTTGACGTCAGGAAGGGTATCCGGCCGTAAAACAGGGCCAAATCCACATGTGCTGCACAGTTCGCACCCGCGGCCCCACAGGTGTGGGGAAAGCTGTAGAAAAGGAAGACGAATAGGACTACAGTTCCTCATCACTAGATTGCGCGCCAAAAGCCTGGATCCAATTCCAAACCTCTCCGCAGTGCTCATAGGGAGCGAGGGTATATGACGCTGTTGATAGTGATTCGTCCGTCGGATGGATACGTTAAGCCTTGCGTAGACTCGTTGATGTTATTCGACATGCGGTAGGCCATGTACCGACACCAGGTTTCATCCTTTCCCTACCTCATTATAATCATCATCATCTCATATTGAAACGCGTAGAAAGAAATGGAAAGATCCACCACCAGGAGAGCCTGACCTACACTTTCGCCATTTAAATCCATGGGCTAAATTAATTAAAAAACATCCCTCGAATTTCGTTATTTCTGCCTTAAATGGAACGCATTCATTGTTTTAGGGTAAATCAAGAGCAAAATTCGGCGACCCTTAAAAAAAACTATATATTAAAAGTGTTTTTAAAAACAGTTTTGTCATATACGTCCGTGCGTTCTACTGGACCGATTTGCTTCATTTTTGTTTTATTCTCTCCGGAATTATCTGCCGGTGAATCATCAGGCAGTGATAGCTCTCTAATACCAGCCAACTTTGAGTAATCATAAAATAAAATAATTAAATGATCACTCCAATCATTTCAGGCGAAGGCTTACCTTAACCCGCAAAACATTCTGTACTTAGCAGGTTGTTAAGAGATTAGTACTCGCATTAATATTCTGATATATATGATGTTCATTCTTAGTAGGCCTAATGTCATTGCATGCAGCCATGATTACTACCAGTCAAGCCAGAGTACACTTCCTCTGATCACGGAAGAATGCTATTCCTAGCTAGATACGCTTTGATTATCTAACCTTTCCCAGCTTCCAGATATATTCAACAGATGGCAGAACGTTCCTAATAACTTAGATGCTGCTAAGAGAAAATAGTCTACGTACAAACGAACCCCATCATGACTTATGCCTTAGTCATTATCCGGGAACACCTATCGAAGGATAACCTAACTACACTAGAAAGAGTGAAGGTCATGTATCTTAAAAGAGCTGGCAAAACACGCTCCTTCGAGACTAACCTATGGGGTCACAAGACAACCGTTCCAGGTAGAAGAACTGCGATTAAAATTACCATTGTCGTCGGTGGATGCAGAGTGGGTTTCGGCCCTTGGGTTTCGTCCCTTAAGAGGCCACGGCTTGCCCGTGGTCGAACAGCTCTGTACTCTGACCGGCCAACCGAGCAGAGGAAAGTTGGTCACGGCTCTACCGTGGCTCTACGCCTCTGCATTCGGGAGACGGGCCTAGGGTACAGTGCCGGACTTCACGCTTAGTCCCACCCGTCGGCTGTCCTGAGAATGGTTTTCCGTGGTTGTCCATTCTCCTGCACTAAGGTGAATGCCGGGACAGTTCGTAGTATAGGCCACGACCGCCCACCCTTTCACCTTCTCCGCACATCTCCTTCACCGTAACAAATCTCCCGGCCTGAGAGACGGCGTCACCGTCTAAGAGGCCCGCCTCCCCCTTCAGAGGAGGAATGAAAACGTTTACTAGTAGTAGTAGTAGTAGTAGTTACCATTGCCTACACAATACCAAGCTTTATATCAAGAACTTCTTCTTCTTATTCTTCTTCTTAAAACGTCGTATCCAAACGGAGGTAGACGATCCACACGGCCAGCTCCGATCTTGACGTTGCAGCCATGCCATGTGGATTTATTGGAATATCTCTCAGGATCTTTAATGCAGTGGTTTCCCGTTGCCTTCTGCATCCTAATGCCGTTGACCAAACTGGTTCCTCCGCCTTTGGGAACAATTTCTTGCCCCCAGGACAATAGAGTGCCCTTACCCATACCCGCTCATCCTCTCTCAAAGAGACTGTTGGCACTTGGTATAGGGGATCTCCTTATACCGGGAGATAATCGGTCCCTTCATTCGTTAGCCGCCTGCATATAAAATAGTATTTTTATATGCAATCGTTGCCCCCTCTCTACCGCGCGGAGGTGAATGTCAGGATTTCACCGTCACTGAAACAAGGACCAAATGGCATTTCCTTGTTTCTCTGGTTCTTTAGAGAGGATATCAAGAACTGCAGGATAAAAAAAAAGGTTATTATATATATGGATAGATTTTTACCAAACAGACGGCATAATGACATCAGAATGGATGAATTCTGACTACGAACTGCGGCATACCATTACGCGCTTTTTACTGAATGTTCATAAAACGACTGAGTACGACAGGCACATCAAGAGGAGTTATCTGACCTATCCATAGCGAATGGCCCCAAGGGCTCTGAACTTTGGAGCGTGGGTTGGCGACCACGGGACCCTCAGCTGAGTCCTGGCATTGCTTCCACTTACTTGTGCCAGGCTTTCATCTATCCTATCCGACCTCCCTTGGTCAACTCTTGTTCTTTTCCGACCCCGACGCTATTAGGTTTGCGAGGGCTAGGGAGTCTTTCATTTTCACGCCCTTCGTGGCCCTTGTCTTCCTTTGGCCGACATCTTCATTTTTCGAAGTGTCGGATCCCTTCCATGTTTTCCCTCTGATTAGTGTTATATAGAGGATGGTTGCCTAGTTGTACTTCCTCTTAAAACAATAATCACCACCACCATCACATAGCGATTGCTGCGGAGCAACACGGGTTGTCTAGTATTATGATTAAAACAGAAATAATACCGAGCTCGCTGAAGTCGCTTAAGTGCGTCCAGTATCCAGTATTCAGGAGATAGTGGGTTCGAACCCCACTGTCGGCAGCCCTGAAGATGGTCTTCCGTGGTTTCCCATTTTCAAACCAGGCAAATGGTGGGGCTGTACCTTAACTAAGGCCACTGCCGCTTCCTTCACAGTCCTTGTCCGGCTCCATGGGTAAATGGTTAGCGTGCTGGCCTTTGGTCACAGGGGTCTCGGGTTCGATTCCCGGCAGCGTCGGGAATTTTAACTATAATTGGTTAATGGGTGTATGTGACGTCTTCATCATCATTTCATCCTCATCACGAAGCGCAGGTCGCCTACGGGCTTCAACTCAAAAGACTTGCATCTGGCGAGCCGAACTTGTCCTCGGACACTCCCGGCACTAAAAGCCATACGCCATTTCATTTTCACAGTCCTTGCCCTTTCCTGTCCCATCGTCGCCATAAGACCTATCTGTGTCGGTGCGATGTAAAGCCAATAGCAAAAAAAAAAAAAAACAGAAATATAATATGCATACCAACATTAGAGTGTACATTACAATATCCACTGCAATTTAGGCCTACTACGTCACTGTGTTTTAGTATGTCTTTTGTGTTATGTTTGTGAAGTCTTTCCTCAAATGAAATGGTGGAGGTGGTGATTATTATTTTAAGAGGAAGTACAATTGGGCAACCTTCCTCTATATAACATTAATCAGAGAAGAAAATGGAAGGGATCGGACACTTCGAAAAATGAAGATATGGCCAAAAGGAAGACAAGAGTTGACCAAGGGAGGTCAGATAGAATAGATGAAAGTGAGGAGCCTGGCACAAGTAAGTGTAAGCAATACCAGAACTCAGCTGAGGGCCCTGTGGTCACCAACCCACGCTCCTAAGTCGAAATCTTACGACAGGTAGGGGATACCGTGGGTGTTATTCTACTGCCCCCATCCACACGGGGGTCCTCGAAGTTCTTTATGTTGCTTGAAGAGAACGTACTACGACATTATATTAGGGCGAGTTGTGTCCATAATTCATAAATTAATATTATTGTTATTATTGGTGAAATTATTTTAGTTTTAGGTTTTGCATTTTTCGTAAAATGCGCTCATAGTCCTCGCTAAAGAAGGTTATTGTATCCTCAACACCTTCCACTTCCATTTTTCTCTTTGAACAGTCCGCGCTAGTCATGATGGACAAAGATATTCAAAGTTCACAGACATACCATTCAACATTCGCAGGTGCCAGCTCTGGGCCTCCAGAGATAGGTAACAAAAGACGAAACGACCAAGCGCAATGTCACAGAAGAATTCGTGTCAGCAGCGAAATCATAATTATACGATATAAATAATAATGTACTGTTTATTAAGCGTCACCGGTCCGACTCCTTGGCTGAATGGTCAGCGTTGAGTCCTCCGGTTCAGAGGGCCCCGAGTTTGATTCCCGGCCTGGTCGGGGAATTTAATCGCGTCTGATTAATTATTCTGTCTCGGAGACTGGTTCTTTGTGATTGTCCCAACACTCTCTTCTTCAAATTCAGACACCACACTACCAACCACCACAGAAACCCGCTATAGTTAATACATATCTCCACATAGTGTTGGAGTCAGAAGGGACATCCGGCCGTAAAACACGGTCAAATTCACATATTCACCACAGTTTCACCCGTGACCTCACAGGTGTGAGAAAAGCCGCAGAAGAAGAAGTGTCACCGAACTTGACTCTCGATTTCCCTAAGACAATTAATAATAATGTTGTTGTTTTTTTACATCCCACTAAGTACAGTACCGGTCAAAAGTTTAGGACCACATAAAGAAATCATTAAATGTCGTCCAGAACCTAAAACTGTGCTACTAGACCTCTATATTCGTTTCCTGAGTTCATACATCTAATAGGATATATGTTGCCGGATATCACAGAATCAGGCCAAGTATTGTAGAAGTTAAGCATTTTTAACTGCTGGAATGTCATACCAAAAAAGTAACATTTTTGGAAGTATAAATACTGTATCCTCTAATTCGTTGCAAGTATCACCACCAAGATTTTTTTGTGGATTTAGAAATAGATTGCGATCATCTTAGCACAAATATACAAATTCCGAAAAATGCGGCACCGCTTTTTTGTGTGTTTACTTTTTCTGCTTTTTTCAAAGCAGCGCTGAGTTGATTGATTTTTCTTTGTTCTTTAGGTCTTAGGGTGAGCTATTGGCGTCAGAAATTGTTCTTGGATGCCATCGGCAGAGTGCAAATGAAACTATCAGATAAGTCTGACGCCAACGGCACGCCCTGAAACCACCACCTTGGCGCTGCTTTGTAAAAAATAAACACGCAAACAACCGATGCCGCATTTTTCTCTGATATTTTATATTTGCACTAAACTGATTCCCACCTATTGCTAAGTCTACAGAAAAATCTTGCTGCAATACTTGCAACCAGCTAGAGTACCCTGTACAGTACATTATATTTCCAAAATTTTCGAGTTTTTAGGAGGTCGGTAGATGCAGAGTGGGTCTCCTCAAGTGCCCACGGCTGGTCCGTGGTCCAACAGCTCTGCACTCTGACCGGCCAACCGAGCAGAGGTGGGGTGGCCACGGCTCTATCGTGGCTCTACATCTCTGCATTTGGGAGACGGAACAGGGCTGGACCTCACGGCTGGCCCCAACTGTCGGCTGTCCTGAGAATGGTTTTCCGTTGATTTTCCATTCTCCTGCACTAAGGCGAATTCCGGGACAGTTCCTAGTATAGGCCACGGCCGCCAACCCCCTCACCTTCTCCTTGCATCTTCTTCACCGAAACAAACTTCCCGGCCTGAGAGACGCGTTACCGTCTAAGAGGCCCGCCTCCCCCTTCAGGGGAGGAATGAAAACGTTTTAGTAGTAGTAGTAGTAGTAAAGTTCTTAGAATGATTTCCCAACAGTTAAAAATGCGCAACTTCTACAATAATCGTCCTAACTCAATGACATCAGGCGACATTTATATCATATAAGATGTAAAAGCTCAGAAAACAAATTACAGAAGTCTACTGGCACAGTTTTAGGTTCTAGATGACAGTTCATTATTTCTTTATGTAGTCCTAAACACTTGACCGGTACTGTACTTTTACAGTTTTCGGAGACCAAGACTATTATCTTCCATTTAAGACACAAATAGCCATGAAATTCGAGAGATATTATTAATTCGCGTAAACAAAGCCATGCGCTAAATAAAATTTTAAAATCCTACAATTTGACACCAGATGCTTATCTTTATTAGAGGATCAGGAAGCCGGTGATGCTGCAGAACCCCTCCCCTCCGAAATCCGTGGAATATTATTTGACTTCGATTTTTCCCTTAATTTCACAGAAACGGAGAATCCATCGAAAACACAGTAGGCTATGTTTTGACACCTGAGTCAGTATACTCTTTCGGAGTGGAAAAATCATTCACTGCAAAGTAGTCCAAGCAATTAGAGACCTATATATAGCAACCTTACTTGGAAAAAATCATCGTAGATATGGAATTTTTTGGAAATGCATGTTTTTTGGATTGCTGAATGCGAATTTTCAAATTCCTACCAAAAATTCGATCCGCAACCCCCGAAATTAGAAAACCCCCCAAAATGTGGATTTAAAAAACTTATTGTGTGTATACCTAAATAGACAAAGTTTCCAACAAAGAAGGTCCTACGACATTTTGACGTAGGACGAACGGGGGCGGGGGGTGTGTACGTGCCTCGGAACATGCGCCTCGACGACGCTGAGCAGCATGGGCTAAGTTACGCAACTCCACTTAACCACTCATGTCGTTTACGTTCGCTGTCCCGTCTCCACCCTCTCTCCACCTTTTACTTCAAAACTCCCCCCACCTCAATCTTCTTTTCATTATCTGGAAGTCCCCGACCACCTATCTCTTCCTAAAATAAGACATAGGAAGACGAAGAGAGGGGGGAGTACGTTCAATTTTAAAACCTTGGAAACAAGACGTTTCCTAAAAAAGACATAAGAAGACAAAGAGGGGGGCGGGAAGAGTACTTCCCATTTTAAAACCTTGGAAAAAAGACGATTTTCAATCAGAGTTAATGGTTGAAAATGGTTGAAAAATCCTCCCGCAAACCCCGAAATCAGAAACCCCAAAAAATGTGGATTTAAAAATCTTATTGTGCATATTTTTAGAAAATAATACCTAACTAGACAATATTATTATTAGTCTATTATTATTATTATTATTATTATTATTATTATTATTATTATTGTTGTTGTTGTTGTCGCTTTAGCCAGCTATTTCTTTTTTCGACTTTAACATTTGCCCAGTTAGAAATTTACGCTTAAAAAACAAGAAAATACATACATGCAATAGTGTTACAAGGCAGTTGAAACATAGTACAGAGCCTAGGTTTTTGCTCAAATCTAGCCGAATAGGAGAAAAAAGGGAGAACAGTGATGCATTTGTTGTTCGTTTTATTTATTTCATGTGTACTGGTCACGACCCCTATTTTCGTGAAAACTGAAAAAAAATGTTCTCTTAAAATTAGGAACATACGACATTACGTGATAGACTGGAAGAAATAAACTTTCCTAGAAGCTCTCAAATTGGGAGCATGGAGTGGCGACCTAATTAAATTTGACGTTGCTTCCACTTACTTGTGTTAGGCTCCTCGCTTTCGTGGCTTTCTCTGTCCGACCTCCCTTGGTTTACTTTTGTTCTCTTCCGATGCCAACGGTATTAATTTTACAAGGCCTTTTGTAGCTCTTTCCGTTCTTTTGACGCGATCTTCATTCTTCCTCTCTCTGCTATGATTATAGTTGAAGGATAATCATTTAATAGCGTGTGTCCTCCGAAGAGGTCTGGTGCAGGTCTTTCGAGTTGACGCCGTACAGGCGACCTGCGCGTTTGTGAGGATGGGCCTTATCTACGATAAATTATAATGATGAAAGCGGCACACACACACACATACATACACAGTCCTCGAGCCATCGGAGTCAACCAATGAAGATTAAAATCCCTGACCCGGCCGGGAATCGACCCCGGGACTTCCTGGACAAATGGCCAGCCAGCACGTTAACCATTTAGCCATGGAACCGGTCAGTTGCGAGATGATTAGTATTCCTTGTGTTTTACCTTAAAACAATAATCATTACTATCATTGGAATTAGTTTACCGGTATTTATCGCCCATCGGCCGCCAACTTGTTTTGATACTTACACAATTTGATTTAACTTTAATACAACGAAATTCTACTGTATCTGTATTCTCTAAGTAAAGAATTCCTCCTGCACTACAATACATTTACAATTCTAAAGAAGCAATCAACAATCTATTTGTTTGCGACATCTGCGCAAGAGTTTTGTCCGTCAAAAGAATCTTTTGTTCTTTAGCTGAACTTCATTGTCCTATTTGCCGGGCATGGCAAAGGCCCCTGTTGGCTGCGGGTCACGTAAGGACAACACCCAAACAGAGATCGAGGAACTAAATATCAACATTGCTTGCTGTTTACAAAAGAACAGTCATCTCACTTCAATGTCAACTTCCGATGCAATGCCTATTGTTGCAAATAAACCCTCTCTCCAAGCCAATCTGATTTAATTGCCATGGAGAATAGGGGGTGGAGAGGCGGAGTTTCAACCAACAGTAGTTGGCGGGGGGATAACAAAGGTAGCCATTCAACGGAGGCAACTCTCGGTTCGAATTAATGGGAGAGGAAAGGGCTTCCCCCTCTTGTTTCCAATCTGGGAAATAAAAATTCTTACCTTGCCAGAAAATACGGTTACTCACAAAACCACAGTGCCTGAAAGTGTGTGCAGCATTCCACGGCACCCACTCCACACGAGAAAGAATCCATACAAGTTCATACTTCATTTAAGATCAGCATTCATGTCATTCAGGTGAGTCAGATTATTTTCATTGATACTGTTCGATGCCACTGCATAATTTAGATGATTTGGGATATGGCTGTCATTAGTCTCTTGTAGGTACTAGAGAAAACTGCTTATATCTGTGTCAAATGGGAAACGTTTTGACTTCGAGGGTCTACTCAGCATTGCCCAATCAAGTGGTTGCTATGTTATCGCGTTATTCCACCCGCGGAAATCTTCACTGCGCCAAGCTTAAACATACTTCATAAAAATGACCACAGAAAGCCTCCGTGCTCAGGTGGCAGCACACCGGCCTCTCATCGGTGGGTTCCGTGCTTCAAATTCCGGTCACTCCATGTGGAATTTGTGCTGGGCAAAATGGAGGCGGGACAGGTTTTGCTCCGGGTACTCCAGTTTTCCCTGTCATCTTTCACTCCAGAAACACTCTCCAATATCATTTCATTCCATCTGTCAGTCATTAATCATTGCCCCAGAGGAGTGCGACAGGATTCGGCAACCGGCACAATTCCTATCCTCGCCACTAGATTGGAACTTCATTCATTCCATCCCTGACCCGGTCACTGACTGCAAAACAGGTTGTAGGGATTCATTTTCATACAACATTCGTGATGGAACTGTTCTCGCAAGGCAATGAAGAGTTTTCGATTTCGTTAAAGAATGATGAAATTTACGATTACTTGTGACCAGGGGTGGCAAATTTAGGGAGGCAGACAACCCTGGTTTCTATCCAGTTTCTTAGGCTTGCTTTTACAGTCTCAAGCGGAGGGTGTTCAGCGTCATCTCCGTAATCTTGTTAAAAGGAAACACTCAAAAACCTGTGAATGGAGGTTGGCAGAATACATCCGTGATATCTCATGTGTGTCGTAAAAAAGGGGACCCAGGGTCTTTCATCTTGGGATCGTGGGTTGGTAGAGAGGTTTCCTTTTGCCGAAATGTCGGACCTCTTCCTGTTTCCTGATGATTAGTTTTAATAGAGGATGGTTACCTAGTTATACTTCCTTTCAAAACAATAATCGCCAACACCTCTGTAGATTGCCTAATTCTCTCATCTATTTGATACACATTTAGTAAGGAAATTATCCTTTCCATGACTGCATTGTGGGCAAGGATTGCAAATAAAACTGTGTCAGTTTCAACAATTCAGTACTTTTGTCTTGCTCAAATATTTTGCTTCAAATACAGTTCTACCTTCCCACAGAACCAGGATATCCAGTCTTAAATTTGTACTCAAATGTATCCTTCGCTATCTTCATTTGCAATTTATTAGCATGAGGGGGGGAACAAAATAAGTGGGATTTTATTTTTTATTTAAATCCATTTATTGAAAATCACAAGGCAATTACAATGTATTTTTCCACATAGTTTCCTGCTTTGGGAATGCATTTGTCCCAGTGTATGGGCAGCTTTTTGATGCCCTCATCGTAAAAAAAACAGGGTCGTGTCACCAGCCAGTTGCGCACGAAGTCTTCCACACTCTCGTCATCTTCTAATCGTTGCCCTCCTAGCGCTTCTTTAAGCGGTCCGAACTAATGGAAATCACAGGGCGATAAGTCCGGACTGTAAGGAGGATGGTCAAGTGTAGTTCAGTGCATTTCCTGTAGCTTGGAAACAGAGCTGCAGTACGGGGCCGCGCATTGTCCGCATTGTCGTGGAGGGGGATGACCTGTCGAATCGGCTGTCTCCTCTTTTGCGGCGATATGCAACCCTCGCCTTGTTCAACAGCTCGCAGTCGTAAACAGCATTAATTGTGCGTCGCTCATGCAAAAAATCAATCAGCAAAATGCCTCGCCGATCGAAAAAGAAACGGTTGCAAGAACCCTTGCCAGCTCACAGTCGAGCCTTGGCTTTCACTGGTGCTGCCTCCCCTTTCCTCCGCCACTCTTTACTTCCTTGTTTGGATTCGGAAGTGTAGTGGTGGACCCATGTTTCGTCGCAGATGAGGATCCGACTCAAAAATGCATCACCTTCTTCCGCAAACTTTGCTGCAAGCCTCTGACTGACCTCCAAACGTCTCATCTTCAGATTTTCGGTCAAAAGGCGAGGGACCCATCTGGAACACACTTTACGGAACTGTAGGTCGTTTATGATGATTGCTTGACAGCCTGATGCAGGTCTTTTGAGTTGACGCCGTATAGGCGACCTGCGCGTCTGTGAAATAGGGGCCCTAGTAGGTGAATTCTAATGCTAAAGGCGGCACAAACACCCAAGTTAAAATCCCTAATTCGGACGGTAGCCGAACAACAATATGTTACTTATCGTATGGCCTTTAGTGGCAGGAGTGTCCGAGGACATGTTCGGCTCGCCTGGTGTAGGTATTTCTAGTTGACATCCATGGGCAATCAGCGCATCTGAATGTGGGGATGATGATGATGATGATGTGGTTGGGAGAGGGTGAAACCCGACGTCGGCACGTAGCCTGCTCCTGTCGAATAACACCAAGGGGTCTACTCAAAGCTTTACGTCTCCATCCGACGGACAAATTATCATCAACAGCGTCATATGCCCTCACTCTATATGAACACTGTGGAGAGGTGTGGAATTGATGTCAGGCTTTTGGCACGCCATCTAGTGATTAGAAATTGTATACCACTACCTCTTTCGACCAACGGAACTCGAACCGGCTAACCACGGTGTTAGACCATTATAGAATTGACGCCTTAACAATCATGGCCACGAAACGGTTAATCAATTACTCAAAACAAAAAGTAAATGACTACTAATATATTGATGTTCTCCAAATAAATGTTGAAATCGGTTACCGCTACCAAAAGCTGATAATGATGGCCCAGTTCCAAGAGCTCCCTGCTAAATGGCACACGTACATTTTGCACATATCCAAGCGGGGACTAAAAAAGAATCGGCGGAGGTGACACTGCCATTAAGTTTAAAGGCCTTGAAAACGTCTGGTCTGGTGATGCTCCTGTTAACATGTACAGCAGATGCCTCCCCGAGCGACCGAACTGTTATCGTCCACTTCCACGGCGCGCTCGCACTCGAAGCCGCCCGCTAGCGCTTGCGCTGACGATATTTTTATGATCGCTGCGCACTCGAGCTTGGGCCTGCAGAGCTGATTTTGGTCTCATTTTGTTAGGAACTTAGTTCTCTCTTGTCAATGATGGAGTAATCGGACGTTTTCGCTTGCTTGCTTGCTTGTCGACAATTTCGCAAAATATTTCTCTTTTCAAAGAGTCGTCCGTCGTTGAGGCACATACACACACCCCGCCCCCGTTCATCCTACGTTAAAATGTCGTAGGACGTTCTTTGTTGGAAATTTTCTCTATCTAGGTATTATTTTGTAAAAATGCACACAATACGCGTTTTTAAATCCACATTTTGGGGGGTTTTCTAATTTCGGGAGGAAACATACATTTCCGAAAATTTCCGCATTTACCTCAATTTTTCCATGTAAGGTCTCTATATGGTCTTTATAGCTTGGACTACTTTGCAGGTGACAGTTTGGAACAGAGTGATTTTTCCACTCCGAAAGAGTGTACTGACTCAGGTGTTAAAACATAGCCTACTGTATTTTCGATGGATTCTCCGCTTCTGTGAAAGTAAAGGAAAAATCGAAGTCTAATAATCTTCTACGGATTTCTGAGGGAAGGGGTTCGGCAGCATGCGCTGTTACGCAACTCCACTTAACAACTCATGTCGTTTACGTTCTCTTCGACCGGGCGAGTTGGCCGTGCGGTTAGGGCCGCGCAGCTGTGAGGTTGCATCCGGGAGACGGTGGGTTCGAACCCCACTGTCGGCAGCCCTGAAGATGGTTTTCCGTGGTTTCCCATTTTCACACCAGGCAAATGCTGAGGCTGTACCTTAATTAAGGCCACGGCCGCTTCCTTGCCACTTCTAGCCCTTTCCTATCCCATCGTCGCCATAAGACCTATCTGTATCGGTGCGATGTAAAGCAACTATTAAAAAAACCGTTCGTTTCGCTGTCCCGTCTCCATCCTCCCTCCAGCTTTTACTTCGAAACTCTCCCCCCAGCCCATTCTTCTTGTCATTATCTGGAAGTCTCCGACCACCTATCTCTTCCTAAAAGAAAAAGCCATAGGAAGACAAAGAGAGGGGGGGGGGAGTACTTCCCACTTTAAAACCTTGGAAACAAGACGTTTTTCAATCAAAGTTAGCGGTTTAAAGTTTGAAATTTACTATTAAAGACAAAAAAAAAAAAAATACAAATGTGCAATAATGTTACAAGGCAGTTGAAACATGATTTAATAGTACAGAGCCGAGGTTTTTGCTCAAATCTAGCCGAAAAGGATTTGTTGTTCGTATGATTCATTTCATGTGTACAGGTGTACAGGACCGCTGTTATCGTGAAAACTGAAAACTTACTATTGGGCGAGTTGGCCGTGCGGTTAGGGGCGCACAGCTGTGTGCTTGCATCTGGGAGATAGGGTTCAAGCCCCACTGCCGGCAGCCCTGGTTTCCCATTTCCACATGAGTCAAATGCCACGACCGCTTCCTTCCAATTCCTAGGCCTTTCCTATCCCATCGTCGCCATAAGACCGATCTGTGTCGGTTCGACGTAAAGCCAATTGTAAAACACCTTAATAGCCTACTTCTTAGCTTCCATGGTTCTGTTATTTTAAATGGACCTAAGAATTTTCTCATGTTTTTTCTACTACTTCCCGTTTATCTAAACTATAGTTCAAAACTAGACATTCACTTCTTCTTCTTCTTCTTCTTCTTCTTCTTCTTCTTCTTCTTTATCTGTTTACCCTCCAGGGTCGGTTTTTCCCTCGGACTCAGCGAGGGATCCCACCTCTACCGCCTCAAGGGCAGTGACCTGGAGCTTCAGACTCTGGGTCGGGGTATACAACTGGGAGGATGACCAGTACTTCGCCCTGGCGGCCTCACCTGCTATGCTGAACAGGGGCCTTGCGAAGGGATGGGAAGATTGGAACGGATAGACAAGGAAGAGGGAAGGAAGCGGCCGTGGCCTTAAGTTAGCTACCATCCCGGCATTTGTCTGGAGGTGAAGTGGGAAACCACGGAAAACCACTTGCAGGATGGCTGAGGTGGGAATCGAACCCACCGCTACTCATTTGAACTCCCGAGGCTGAGTGGACCCCGTTCCAGCCCTCGTACCACTTTTCAAATTTCGTGGCAGAGCCGGGAATCGAATCCGGGCCTCCGGGGCTGGCAGCTAATCACACTAACCACCACACCGCAAAGGCGGATGACATTCACTTGCGTAAAAATATTCTTGTTTCACCACTGGATTGTAGTGTCCTGTTTTAAAATTATTATTATTATTATTATTATTATTATTATTATTATTATTATTATTATTATTATTATTATTCTACTCAAGGAAACTGGACCTTCTTCGTATTAAAACGTGTATGAATGCCCTGTTATACTAAACCAAGACTCTTAAAAAATGGCAGCACAGTTTTCGTTTCACCATTGTAAAAGTTGTGCTTCCGTTGCGAATATTTCTGTTCCAGAGTTTTTCTCCTCCTCCTTCACTCCGCACCGCGCATTTCATTTGTTTCTTTGACACTATTTACACGGCTTCTTAATATAAAGAATAGGCTCACTCTATACTTCCAATAAGTTGCATGTAGTCGTCGAGGTGGCAATTTTAGACTGGGTAATTTTACTAACAAACTTTGCAGCTATGATTGTAGGGACTGGTTATTGCTTTCAATCCCCGCCTTATGCATCACTAGTAGTGTAAGGCAGGACTACGTTGTGATTCATAACCGCAGACAATATATAATACCGATCACGTTTGCTTAACACAAGTTCCGCGTTTATTTTCTACAAAAATATTCTTGTTTCACCACTGGATTGTAGTGTCCTGTTTTAAAATTATTATTATTATTATTATTATTATTATTATTATTATTATTATTATTATTATTATTATTATTATTATTATTATTATTATTCTACTCAAGGAAACTGGACCTTCTTCGTATTAAAACGTGTATGAATGCCCTGTTATACTAAACCAAGATTCTTAAAAAATGGCAGCACAGTTTTCGTTTCACCATTGTAAAAGTTGTGCTTCCGTTGCGAATATTTCTATTCCAGAGTTTTTCTCCTCCTCCTTCACTCCGCACCGCGCATTTCATTTGTTTCTTTGACACTATTTACACGGCTTCTTAATATAAACAATAGGCTCACTCTATACTTCCAATAAGTTGCATGTAGTCGTCGAGGTGGCAATTTTAGACTGGGTAATTTTACTAACAAACTTTGCAGGTATGATTGTAGGGACTGGTTATTGCTTTCAATCCCCGCCTTATGCATCACTAGTAGTGTAAGGCAGGACTACGTTGTGATTCATGACCGCAGACAATATATAATAGCGATCACGTTTGCTTAACACAAGTTCCGCGTTTATTTTCTACAAAAATAGCAGTGAATACCGTTATCATAATCCCTGTCAAAGAACGCTTTGGTACGAGTACTGAGTCTAAAAATATCAAACAGCAGACTTTTACTTTATCACGTTTAATATTAAAGCAGTGATTCTCAAACATGTTAGCATCACGTAGGTCTGATCAGTAGAAACAGTGCGTGTTGGAACCCCTGTTACACAATTTTGTCCACTCTTTAATTCTGTTAGAAATGTATTTGTTCCTTGTTTATGACTTGTTCAAAATAACCCTTATGAATGTATATAAATAACAAGTGATAAAATGGTTAAAAATTCGATCATGCATGAGAATAACTGCATTTATCTAATCACCTTAAAATACAACAAAGTAGTAAACCGGAATGCATATACGCGAGTGAATGTCTAGTATTGAATTACACGCTGAGTAAATTAGAAGTACTGGAAAGAAAAATTATACGGAAAATACTCGTTCCGCTAAGAGCTACAGAACTCTAGAAATCAAGAATTAATGATGAAATATACCGGGACATAGAAAGCATAACAGATACAATGCGGAAGAGGGGATTGATATTTTTTGGACATTTATACAGAATGGATGACAACAGGTTAACCAAGCAGATCTTCAAATACCTTTGGAACAAGAAGTCAACAACAACCCGGATTCATGAAATCAAGAAAGATTTGGAAAGAAAGAACATAAGGGAAGAAGAAGCAGCAACAGAGAGAGAGAGAAAGTGTTGAAAATGGAAGGATTCCAAGGTCGGGAGGGAAAGAAAACAGGCTCAAAATGCTCCGAGGAGAGACAAAAGGAGGCGTAGTGAGCAGATGAAAGAGTATTGGAGGAAGAAGAAAGAACAACAAAAGATGAAGCATTGAAATTTTCCCGTGGTCCCTAGAAGACCCTAACGGAGAAATAATAATAATAATAATAATAATAATAATAATAATAATAATAATAATAATAATAATAATAATAATAATAATAATAATAATAATAATAATAATAATAATACCGGGCGAGTTGGCTGTGGGGTTAGGGGCGGGCAGCTTTGAGCTTGCATCCGGGATGTAGTGGATTCGAATCCCACTGTCGGCAGCCCTGTTCAGTGGTTTCCCGTTTTCACACCAGGCAAATGCTGGAGCTGTACCTTAAATAAGGCCACGGCCGATTCCTTCCCACTCCTAAGCCTTTACTATCCCATCGCTGCCATAAGACCTATCTGTGTCGGTGCGACGTAAAGCAAATAATAATAATAATAATAATAATAATAATAATAATAATAATAATAATAATAATATCGCAGTTTCAGGCTTATGGGATGATAAAAACGGTTCATAAATATACAATCATTATTACTGACGAAAATTTAAAATTTAAACCATTCCGTTCAAAACTAATTTTAGAAACGGTTGTTGCGTTGGCGAGTGTGTTTAAAAAATCGCACTAATACATTCTCTCCGCTACATGGTAAAGCATTGAAACATGGATATGTTTTGGGACTTAACGAGTACGAGTGCCTCTTACGACATGCAGGGGTTACAGGTAATGCATCCTTTGACTCCACCCACAGGAGAGATAAAGAGTTTGATAAATCGAAAGAAAAAGGAGTGTATCATTACTATCATCCTTCTTAGATTTAATCATGCGCTTACACCATTGTATAAATATAAATTTCACCTGTCAACTCACTCACTTTGTGTATGTGGTTCTCCCGACGCAGATGCTAACCATATCTTTTTCAATTGTTCTTTATATCGTTCAGCTAGACTCCGTTTTTTACATCACCTTGTTCAGTATAAAATTCCTTTGCCTTCTAGCATATCTTGCTTACTTTATAATTTGAAACCTAACGTCATTACATTAATTACCACGTTTCTTGATGACACTAACCTATAACTAGATACTACATCATGATTTCATTGGTCTTGTTGTTTTGGTAAGTAGTCATGTTCCTGGATTCCTTTGTGTTCGGTTGTATATCTGATAATTCATCTCCTCCTGCTTCCCTGAACCTGCCTTTCTACCTTCTATACGAGGTTTTAGCACTTGCTTTAATTATTCTTCCCGCTATATGAGTTTATCAAGTGTATATTGTATATATTGTCGAGTGTTTTTATTCAGTGCTCAGTATGGTTAGGTGTCTATATAGTTCTTGTTAACTACATAAGAATATTGACTGGGCAAAAATTAATAAATAAGGAGCCCAAAAACAGTTCACGAAGAAGAAGAAGAAGAAGAAGAAGAAGAAGAAAGGAGTGTATCAAGACTAACTACAATATCTCAGACCTTAATGCAGCTATTGATATTAGCTAAAATGGTGCCCCGATCGGTTTGCTCAAATGTAAACATGAGCATGTGCGAAGCATCTGTTTAGTTCTTTCTGTTGGTTTGGTTTGATTAGGAAACGTTAGTGTAGTGATGTTTTTATTGAAAATTTGGTTTTAAAACTATTTTGATATATTAGGACGTGTCGATCGTGTTGTATGCTTGGGCGCAATTCATATTACAGCAGATGCACTTACATTCAGATCAAGTGTACTTATTGCATCGTGACGATTTCGAATTAACAAGTAATTTATTAGGGTGCATTAAAACACTCGAGGATAAATTTGTCAATAGAGAGGATGTGTTCCGTGTACTTGATGAGCTGGTTTTTTTTTTTTTTTTTTTTTTTCGGATAAGGCCAAAATTCTGTGTTGGTGCCAATTCTAGTACGTTTCTGAATTACTATACCTTTTGAGGATTTTAAAAGTGAGGTTATAAAAAGTGATAAAGCTGTTTATTTATCTGTGAATGAAGATTATATTCTCTTTGTTAAATTAGAGGACAAGGTATCAACCAAGGATCATATAAGAGAAATAGATCCGTCACTCCTGTATAATAAAGTTGACTGAGAAAACAGGTCATGGAAGCTACAGTGGCCACTTTCTCTCTGCCAACATAAGGAAATAAATCCCACGATAGTACCTCGTAGTAAACACGATGATGATAGTTGTTACTTTGTTAAAATTTTAATTGTGATAGAGATAATGATTGTATTTCGGTAGGAAAGTTGTATCTAAAGCTTCTCTCGTATCTTTTACTTGAAAAGTAAATTGCAATTACCGTATTTGTATGTTGGCAATACTGTTATAACGCTAGCTTGTATCGTTGTTTCACCGTTCGCATTTTAATGTAAATTTACATCTATTAAGTGATAAATGCAACATTGATTACTGAAAATGTTAATGCAATTCATATAAAACCCCAAAACGCCCATACTTGCCTAAATCACGATCTAACATAACCTCATTCTTTCGTTCGTTCGTTGAACCCTTCCCACGACTTTTATGTATGCGAATGGAAAACACGAGAAGGAAAGGATGAAAGTAAAACACAGCATAATGCACACAGTTTATATTTTGAATTTATTTATTCCAAACAGCAGGTAAGAAGCACAATCACACAGACGTTTACTCGCAACAGCTAGGTAGTTCAATGTGAAGTACGTTCATGATCATCATACTATTTCTTCACACTAAGAACGCGCATAATTATAATTTCACACCATACTCTCAAAAAACTGGATCGAAAATCTCGTCCAATGCGAAAGAATCTCAACAAATTTTCGTCTAACAACCACTATTACATACCGTACGACCAAAGTCCCTTCGCGCGCAACGATAACGGTGTTGTGTTTTGAATTTGCTGTACCACGCAACTGAATGAGTAATGCCAACCTCTGCCTTCTAAATTAACCCTCTAAAAGAGAATTTTAGTTTTCATTAGTTGGCGGAGATCGATTGGCCCATCTCAGAACTGCTTCGGATGCTCCCTATGAAGTGTCACCCCCCTGGTATCAACTGATCACTTACAGTACTTATTTACGTTGCCAACGATTTGGGTGTTAAAGTGCTTTACACGAAAATGCATATGCTACCAGAGAGCTTCAAACTGATTCTCCCACTGATTATCTGAAATGAAACAGCAGTTTGGTGAACCATTATTAGGATCATTGTTATGAGAGAATTGAAATTCGCGACAAGGTTATGTTTCTAACAAATTTCTTGAACGAGGTAGGCTATTATATTTAAAAACGTATGGCAATGGAAAGGTCATTCAAATAAATGTATTTCTAAAACAAGTATTGATTTATAGGAAGAAGAATTATGGTCTGCAATAATTTACCAAGGGTTCCCCTACTATGTCTGCACCAATTAGATAAATTTCCAACTTCTTTGAAATCACAAGAAAGACTAGGTAGACGATTGATACGTAATCTGCCACTTGGACGACAGCCCTAAATTCTGATCATCGGTGATTGATTAATTAATTGACTGAATTGAAACGCATCAAATATTCCCCCAGGATTGTTATTTTAGAAAGCAATCTTATATTACCTATTTCCTTTACCATTGTTGTTCATAGAAATTATTTATATTTTGAATTATCCCATATTGCTTATCAAAATATAGAGTACTTCTAGACAGCATTGGTCTATTACCCAAAGTAAAGTATTCTGTTCGTTATTATTGACAGCTTAGCAATTCAATATGATAATCAAAATGTTATGTTTACGTATCACAGGCATGTTTACTGTACATGAACCGATGCGTCGGCCATGTTGTTTCTGTATTAAGGTCTGATATTATTGTAGATGGTCTTGAGTGTATCCACTAGAGAACTGGCAAGGTTCATGAACTGTGAGGAAATTAAAGACATTCTAGACCTCGTAAATATATTATTACTAGCTGATGTACCCGTGCTTCGCTACGGAATTCTACATTGTAATCAGAATTGTAGTTTAGGTAGAGTACACGTTGTGAGCAAGACTGTATTAAATTGCATAGCTCTTAACGTTACCCTAGAAACGCGACGGAGAAATCACCAAACGTTTTTTCTCATAAGAAGACTGGGTTAGGGAATTTTCATTGTAATGGTACCTACCAACAGTCACAGTCAGGTTGGGGAATTGTATTATAATGGCAGACACTCACTCTCCACCTGCCATTTTACATCCTCTGAAAGACTGTCTTAGTGGTTTTCCCAACTGAAATCAACATAGGTCATTACAATGACGTCAGTAGGAATAGCGCGAGTAAAAGCAACGATCTCACATTAAATACAAGATCAAATGAAAAACTACACATTTTCTCACTTTTAACGAATAGTACTACGCTGCCGATCTAACAGTCCAAAGTTCCAAAGCTGGAATGACCAGGCCGCAGACAGCCGTGATCCGTGAACACTCATAGTCTTTTTCGGGGGGGGGGTCGAATAGTGGAGAGCCCCAAGGCAAAAACTATGCCGTTTTACTAATCAGTTTCCTAAGAGTACCCGATGAGTCGGAAAACCTCAATTCACTACAATGGGGGCGGAAAAGTCTATCTGACTTGGAGGCAATGTTTTCCTCCAAGCCAGACGAGAAACCTCCACTTCACTGCTTTTTGAATAAAATGAATGTAGAATGTAATAAAAGTGAAGAGGAAAAAGCTCTTTTTAAGAAACGGCTCTTTTCAGGGTTGAATTTTGAGTTATTTAGTGAATTGTGGTGCTATAATTTGGAATATGCCTAGAGTGCAATTCTAGACGAGGTCATACTACTACTACTACTACCACGACTACTACTAAGTGAGCCTCTGCCTCAAGAGTGCACACTGCTCATTCAAACAGTGCGTCAGAGTAGGGATTGAATAGCTGGAATACTATGAAGAACCAGTGAGTTACGTACTAGCAGTTCGGTATCAGAAAATGTATGAACCAGGGGAATGACATGCTAAAGAAGAAAATTTTCTAACTCCCCAGCTATTTCCCGCCAATATTCAGTCAGGTTGTTATACTCGGTACGCATCAGTAATCCCATTTATCGGAGTTTATCGGCAGCATAGGAGACAAAGAACATCACCACAAACAACGGTCAATGTAATGTTATTGTTGATCAATGTTATGTGCTTTCAATATTGTAGGCCTTCACATTTAGTTTTCTTCCGACTCTGAAATACCACTCTTATCATAGGCGGTACGGTAAAATTGAATAAAACATAAATGGTCGGGAATTGTATTCTCTGCAACTTTTGTTATGTTATGTATATACTTTTCGATAGGACCAATAACATAGGTATTTAAAAATTAAATTTTAGGCGCCTTCCCCTAAACTACAATTTTACACAGGGCGAAATAAATTGTTTATAACTTAGACTGTAGTTTCTTATACCCGACTCTATATGCCGAATTTCATTAAATTCTGTTTACCCGTTTTCTCGTGGACTTGGCAAACAAAAAAAAAAAAAAAAAAAAAAAAAAATCACTAACATCTGTGTTATCAAAGCCGGTACGGTAACAATCTATGACATAAATGATCGGTCGGAAATTTAATTCTATATAACTTTAGTTATGTAGTAATTATCGACAGGATCACTATTAATATAAATATTTGAGAATTAAATTTTAGACCTTCCCCTAAACTACCATTTCACTCAGCGTGAGTAAAGTTATTTATAGCCTAGATTGTAGTGGCTCATCCCCCGACTTCACATACCGATTTTCATTAAATTCTCTTTAGCCGTTTTCTTGTGATGCGTGTACATACATACATACATACATACATACATACATACATACATACATACAGACAGACAGTATTTTTTTTGCTAGGGGCTTTACGTCGCACCGACACAGATAGGTCTTATGGCGACGATGGGATAGGAAAGGCCTAGGAGTTGGAAGGAAGCGGCCGTGGCCTTAATTAAGGTACAGCCCCAGCATTTGCCTGGTGTGAAAATGGGAAACCACGGAAAACCCTTTTCAGGGCTGCCGATAGTGGGATTCGAACCTACTATCTCCCGGATGCTAGCTCACAGCCGCGCGCCTCTACACGCACGGCCAACTCGCCCGGTGGACAGAAATTACGGAAAAGTAAAAAAAGTGCATTTCCCTGTTACTATGGACATGACCGATATAGAAATACCATTCTTTTCAAATTCTAAGCAAAACTCTTATTTTTATATATAGACTAGCTGATGTACCCGTGCTTCGCTACGGGATTCTCAGAAAGACTGAATTAATGGTTTTCCTAACTGAAGTAAACAAAGGCCATTACAAAAACATCAATAGGTACTGTAAGTAGCGATTAAAAGCAATGTTATCATATAAAATACTCGATCAAATGAAAACCCGTACATTTTCTCACTTTTAACGAACAGTACTACGGTTAAAAGGAGAACAATAAAACTTTGATTTCCACCTATTCAATACGGAAAAAATGAGGATAGTCTGTTGCAGTACTACGGTGCCGATCTAACAGTCCACAGTTCCAGAGCTGGAATGACCAGACCGTAGACAGCCGTGAATACTCCTCTGCCATAATTCACTTAAATATGCACACTGATCATTCCAATCAATGCCTCAGAGTAGGGATTGAATAGCTCGAATGCTATGATGAACCAGTGTGTTACGTACCAGTAGTATCAGAAAATTTATGAACCAGAGGAATGGCATGCTAAAGAAGAAAGTTATCTAACTCTCCAGTTACTTCCCGCGAATATTCAAGCAGGCTGTTACACTCGGCACAACCGGGCGAGTTGGCCGTGTGGTTAGGGGCGCGCAGCTGTGAGCTTGCATCCGGTGGATTGGAACCCCAATGTCGGCAGACCTGAAAATGCTATTCCGTGGTTTCCCATTTTCACATCAGGCAAATTCTGGGACTGCAATTAAGGCCAAGCCCTTTCCTATCCCATCGTCGCCATAAAACCTATCTGTGTCGATGCGACGTAAGGTAAATTTAAAAAAATACTCGGTACACAGCAGTAATCCTATATATCGTAGATGAGTGGCGACAGAATTGGGGCAAATATTCATTTATAGGAAGGGGAATTAGGAATTGGAATAACTTACCAAGGGAGATGTTCAATAAATTTCCAATTTCTTTGAAATCATTTAGGAAAAGGTTAGGAAAGCAACAGATAGCGAATCTGCCACCTGGGCGACTGCCCTAAATACAGATCAGTATTGTTTGATTGAAGATTCATAATTTCCAGAAGACACAAAGTCCACCACAACAAACAATGGTCAATGTAATGTTATAGTTGATTAGTTTTATAAGCTGTATTGTAGGCCTTAACCTTTAGTTTTGTTTCAACTCTGTGATATTAGGGAGTCTTATAAAATTATTTATAGCGTAGACTGTAGTTCCTTATTCTCCGACTTCACATACTGATTTTCATTAAATTCTGTTTACCCATGTTCTCTTGACTTGGCGCTGATATGGACTTAGTAACAAAAATCCAAATTCATGACTATCTATCTCTATGATCATAGGCGGTACGCTAACAGTGCATAAGATATAAATTATCGGATAATTAAAACTGTATAACTTTAGTTATGTAGGCCTAGTATTTATCGATACGACCACCAATAATATAAATATTTGAGAATTACATTTTAGGCCTTCCCCTAAACTACCATTTCACTCAGCGTGAATAAAATTAATTATGGCCTAGATTATCGCGACTTATTTTCCGACTTTTCATACCGATTTTCATTAAGATAGGACCACTAATAACAAATAGTTGAGAATTTAATTTTAGGCTTTCCCCTAAACTACCATTTTTCTCAGTGTGAATACAATTATATATACCCTAGATTGTAGTGACTTATTCCTCGACTTCCCGTACCGAGTTTTGTTGAGATACGGCTATTAATAACAAATATTTGAGGATTAAATTTTAGGCCTTCCCCTAAACTACCATTTCAGTCAGCGTGAATAATTTATGGCCTAGATTGTAGCGACATATTACCCGACTTTGTATACCGATTTTCATTAAATTCTCTTCAGCCGTTTTCTCGTGATGCGTGTACATACATACAGACAGACAGATAGACAGACAGACAGACAGAAATTACGGAAAAGTAAAAAGTGCATTTCCTTGTTACTGTGGGCACGACTGATACAGAAATACCATCCTTTTTAAATTCTGAGCAATGTACAGACAAAACTCTTATTTTATATATATAGATTATTATTATTATTATTATTTGCTTTACGTCGCACCGACACAGATAGGTCTTATCGCGACGATGGGATAGCAAAGGCCTAGGAGTGGGAATGAAGTGACTGTGGCCTTAATTAAGGTGTAGCCTGATGTGAAAATGGGAAACCATGGAAAACCATCTTCAGGACTGCCGACAGTGGGGTTCGAACCCACTATCTCCCGGATGCAAGCTCACAGCTGAGCGCCCCTAACCGCAGGGCCGACTCGCCGGGTCGAAGCGAACGTAAACGACATGAGTAGTTAACTGGAGTTGCATAACAGCGCATGCTGCCGGTGATGCTGCAGAACCCCTTCCCTCCGAAATCCGTAGAAAATTATTAGACTCCGATTTTTCCCTTACTTTCAGAGAAGCGGAGAATCCATCGAAAATACAGTAGGCTATGTTTTAACACCTGAGTCAGTATACTCTTTCGTGCCAGAGCCGGGAGTGGTAGCTAATCACACCAACCACTGAACCACAGAGGTGAATTATTATTATTATTATTATTATTATTATTATTATTATTATTATTATTATTATTATTATTATCCATAATCAACACCTACAAACTATAGGATTTAGGGACAATGTTGTTAACTATCACCGTTGTGAACCTTCACTTTCCTCTTTGTCCGGCTCCATGGTTAAATGGTTAGCGTGCTGGCCTTTGGTCATAGGGGTCCCGGGTTCGATTCCCGGCAGGGTCGGGAATTTTAACCACCATTGGTTAACTTCTCTGGCACGGGGGCTGTCGTATCCCGGCCAACAGGTGAGACGCCGAGCGGTGAGTGGAATCACCTGATGGCTAACAACAGTACTAAAAACGAAAGGGATATAAGATGGTAATTTATAGGCGTAAGGTAAGTTGGTTGTTAAGAGTTGAAACTCATATGATTTCCTGTATATGTGCGTATATTGACAGATGATGTACAAAGAATATACACGTACAATTGAAGTCGGTCACGTATTGTGACGTACTGGAACTAGCCTTCCTCAGAACGGCTACTCCAAGTAAATGCAAGTGGACTCTAAAGCATTAGAGTCCCACTGAAATGCTAAGCGATGTTAAAAACAGAGTATCGTGAAATCTCACAGAGATTCCTCAAGCTTTAAGTTGCCAACTACGATAAAACCCAGAAGAACTCGGGCTTAAGTCGAGAATCAAAGTATGAATGGTGAATACCAAGTGTTAGCACCACCGTTCAACCTGATCTACTAAGAAATATTCTAAGTAGCGAGACCGCTTGGAGAATTGATCGCAACCCTCTAACGTGAGCGGAAGGCAAGGCTCCCAAAGCGAAGACTAATGCAATAAGACGCTTGTTCCTTCAATTACATACGTATTTAAAGGGACTAGCAATATGATATGAGGTTCTCCCCTCCTCTCAGATAAAGCCTTACTGGCTTACTATTGGTGCTACCACCTCCCCCATGTATCTCAAATCCCACACTATGCACGTGGCAATATTTATTAACATGAACTTGACTTCTCGCCCTTAAACCTATGCTCATAAAATAACTTCCCCATTTTCTTGCCATCTCCAGACGACAGGACGTGACTTTTTAGATTTGTCCGTATCGACTTCCTCGTGAGACCTCTTGACCTCACACAACTCTGTTTTTAACTGTCATTCTATATCACCCCCAACACATGGCTGCTTCGACAGCAAGGCCAGTGGATTGAGTTACCAAAATAATCACTATGTATTACTTATGTGCTGCTACTTGATGAAGGTTCGTGTCCCTGGACATGACAGGGCTGGGTGTATGTGTCGTCTTCATCATCATGTCATCCTCATCACGACGCGCAGCTCGCCTGCGGGCGTCAAGTTAAAAGACCTGCACCTGGCGAACCGAACATGTCCTCGGACACTCCCGGCGCTGGTATTCTCTGAAAGATAAAAAGAAGATTGACGTTATTATTACGTTGGGCTCACATTATAACTCTTGTGTAGAAGCTGAAGCACTGGCTTAACGTCAGAACTGTACTCCGCACGTGGTATTTAGGGCCCTTACACACGAGCGTTTTTTTGTCGCCGTTGTCGACCACAAAAAGTGGTTCATGTGTGGCCGGCTGTCGCCGCTTTGCCGTTACCATACAATGCAATGGGAAGAATACCTCCCCTTTACACACGAGCGTTTTCTCGACCACATGCGAACCACATGTCGCCAGCTGTAGCCGATCCCAGCCACCGACCACTTGCCGACTGCAGGGAATACCTTTACACACGGGCGACATCCTGGCGACAAGTTCCCGCTGGCAGTATTCGTGATGGAGTCGGTTGATACAGATACGTTCATTGCCGAGATTCAAGCCGAACCCGCTATATGGAACTACACTAGTGATACATACAGCAACTGAGCTGAGAAGGTCAGAACATGGGACGAGATCTGTGAAGTCCTTCACAGTAACTTCCAGAACTAAAGCACGGAGGAGAAAAATGAAATAGGTAAGATCTACATATATTTATTTACAAAATGTTTAATTATTGCGAGTCATTCTTCTGACGATATAGCCTTCCTCATCACAGTATCTGTCCGTGAAATAATTGGCCCTATTTCCTGTAGTAGTTCATTGAAAGACGTTTTAGACATCTGAAGAACTGGAAAAACTTACCTGGATAATTGCAGAGTTCGTGATATAAAGCAGGAAACTGCCCCAACTGTTGCCCGACTTCTACTATTGTATGTAACCACATTGTCCGCGTTTTCCTTCTTTTCCTGCTTCTTCGCATGAGCAAAAGAAGTACAGCCTCCTCTTCAGAACCTATTATAAATGAGAATGACCGAAGTTCCACTTGCCGACTGTCCCAGCGGTGAAGCTGACCGGACCACATTTTGTCGCTGGCCGGACCACATTTTGTCGCTGGCTCGGCCACAAAATGTGGCCATAATGAACTACAGAAGTGGTTGAGCCGGCCACAAAAATGCGTATTTTTGCAGTCGATAACGACGACAAAAAAACGCTCGTGTGTTAAGGGCCATAGAGTGGAAGGGGAATCATTCACAGTCGACATGATCACAACACTCCATTGGAAACATGAACCAAGATCGGTCAATAAAATGTCAGGAAAAGCATGTAGGGGTTATTGAATGAAGAATGTACATTAACCGGTTCAAGGCGGTTGTATAAAGGGAGCCAGGTGGTGTTGATCAAAGCTAATCCTGACTGCTCGGATCACTACCTGCCAAACACAGGGTTGGAACCACCTACCAGAGAATATCTGGGAGGGATGAAGAGGGTGTAGGTAAGACCGACCAGCAACAAATTGGCTGTATTCCTAACATTATTTTATCCTTTCTATTTTGACAACTTCCAGCTCGCGAACCTCGTTATCTTCAAAGTGCATTCATCCATATATCCAAGGAAAGGAAATCCAAACTAACCAAACATAAAGTCACTTGCCAATATCAGCGCAAAGAAACATGTAAATAATAATAATAATAATAATAATAATAATAATAATAATAATAATAATAATAATAATAATAATAATAATAATAATAATAATAATAATAATAATAATAACCAGCATTTTGCTTTTATATCATCTTTTGGTTAAATATGACGTCATGATAAAATATTCAGGCAGTAGCGGCGATTAATGGAGGGGGGTGCGAGTGGGGGGGCAGTCGGCCCCAACACACACATTTTGTGGAGAAGGTATTACATTTTAGCCAGCTGAAACAACGAATTATAGGAATTATTTAAAAAAAAAAAAAAAGCAATTTGTACAAGCCCTGTTTTCATGTCAGCCCTAGTAAACCAGATACCATCGCGGAAGGAATAATTGACCAAGAAAGGTTGGACAGGATATATGAAAGAAGCAAGTAAAATCAAAGGTACACGGTCAAGTATTTAAGAAAATGAAATGCGCACGGCCAAATGGATGTGAAATTGATATTTTAACACATATTTTTCTAATAGTCCCTGTTCTTGTCAAAACCGTATCAAACAACCAATTGTATCAGAGGAAAAGGGCAGAACTTTATTATTATCAAATATACAATCTCTTTCTAACACTAACTGACGCAGTCTGTTGTTCCTACAAACTTATCAACTTGCCATCCCTGTTGTGGGTGTGGAAGTGACTTAGGCAGCGTGCACACCGAGCGCGCTTCGCATAGTGTGTCGCGTGTAGCGTGAAATGCTATGCATAGCGCAAGGCGTGCTTGCTGTTCACACCGAAAATTCTACGCCATGCTCTCAGCTTAGTTTGGTGCGAGGCGTTTTAGGGTGGTCACAAACTAATGCCGTTATCCAAGTACACTAGAAACAGTTTACTGATAGACAACAGTTACCTAAAATTTAAAATAAAAAGAATCGAAAGTGGGTTCATGAATTTAATGAAGAACGAATTACGGTACTTTCAGAGAATTCCATCGTTTGCACAGAGATGCAAGACTTTATCGCGATAAATTTTATGATTACTTAAGAATGACAAAAAATACCTTTGACCTTCCAAATCCTGCAACTTAAATATGGCGTCAAGAGGAAGTATTGGGAGAAATTTAATTTTCCGAATTATTTAGGAGCACCGTGCAGCAAACACGTGGAAATTAAATTTCCGGCTAAATCACGCTCTTTATATAATAGTTATAAATAGTATTTTGCAATATTGTTACAGTTAGCATACACAATTAATCATCGTAACAAAAGTGGAGTAAATGTGCGACAAATATAATTAATAAACATAAATATTTACTTCCAAGCCCACTACTAGCCTACAGAGTGATATTCTTCATGTTACCACCGTCCATTGGCAAAATTATAAACCGATATGACAGAGTCTGGGAGATTATATGCACTTGTTCACAAAGTGTCCGGCTACATGGCTAAATAGTTACCGTACTGGCCTTTGGTCACAGAGTTCCGGGTTCGATTCGCGGCAGAGTCGGGAATTGTAATCATAATTAGTAAATTGTATTGGCACGGGGGCTGGGTGTATGTATTTATAATCATTTCATCCTCATCATGATGCAGGTCATCTACGGGCGTCAATTCAAAAGACCTGCACCTGGCAAGCAGAAATTCTCCTCGGACACTTCCGACACTAAAATCCATACCCAATTACATCCTGTCACAATGTTAAGCCCAGTAAAGTGTGACAGTAGAAGTAATATTACTGTATATGTTTACTGTAGGAATGCGATACAACTGTTGTAGATACTTAAGTCCACTTATTTTGCAAAACAGTTACATTTTTATAGTTTTTGTGTCTTGGGTTCCATATTTCTTCTCTTTGAAACACTGCATGAATAAATTCTTCTTCCATAGATTCAGAACCAGCTAGGTAACGCTAAGCAATTAACCAACACTGCGCGTTGTCTGGCGCTTTGCTTGGCTGTAAGATAGGCGTTCAGCGCAGCAGAGCGCGGGCGGTGTGAACACCTGGATTACGAACAAAGCACTGGTTATGTTTAGCGTGACGCTTAACGTTGAGCAACACGCGACACACTATGCGAAGCGCGCTCGGTGTGCACGCGGCCTTAGGGGCAGGGAAGATGAACGTGGAGTGTTGAGCGGGAGTATTCTGGTTGTGTAGCCTGGACCCTTCGGTTTCTAACTTTCTACCCTGTGAACTGTGTGCCTTTACACTTCATTCGATGACGTGGCTCTTTTTTTTTTTTTTTTTGCTATTGGCTTTACGTCGCATCGACACAGATATGTCTTATGGCGACGATGGGACAGGAAAGTGCTAGGACTGGGAAGGAAGCGGCCGTGGCCTTAATTAAGGTACAGCCCCAGCATTTGCCTGGTGTGAAAATAGGAAACCACGGAAAACCATCTTCAGGGCTGCCGACAGTGGGGTTGGAACCTACTATCTCCCGAATACTGGATACTGGGCCGCACTTAAGCGACTGCAGCTATCGAGCTCGGTTAAACGTGGCTCTTATCAGCTCAAGGATATCAGGGAAATGGCTTACTCTCACACAGATTATGTTGATAAGAGAGCAATAACATTTCTGGGTCGTGGTCCGGCTCCATGACTAAATGGTTAGCGTGCTGGCCTTTGGTCACAGGGGTCCCGGGCTCGATTCCCGGCAGGGTCGGGAATTTTAACCATCATTGGTTACTTTCGCTGGCACGGGGGCTGGGTGTATGTGTCGTCTTCATCATCATTTCATCCTCATCACGACGCACAGACCGCTTACGGGCGTCAAATCAAAAGACCTGCACCTGGCGAGCCGAACATGTCCTCGGACACTCCCGGCACTAAAAGCCATACTCCATTTCATTTCATTTCATTTCATTTCTGGGTCATGATGCATGGTTTATAACCGAGGAGCTGGGCTAAACAGTAGCTGCTGTTGCTTTATTTAGAGCAAGGGCGTAACGAACGTTACCTGCCAAAATAAAAATTTGGGCGCCCTCAAATAAAATATGCCAACGGCCGTAGCCGTGTTGAAACACCGGATCCTGTGAGATGTCCGAAGTTAAGCAACATTGAGCGTGGTCAAGATCTGGATGGGTTGCCACGCGCTGTTGGTGGGGGTAAGGGAATGGAGGAGCGGAAAGGAACTGGCCATCCTACCGTACGTAAATTCCGGCTCAGGCACACCTCTGCGGAGGTTCGGACCTGCCTTCGGGCAGAATACACCCTTACCTTACCTTAAATAAAATATAAAACCTATGAACAAACATATATTTAATTACAGTACGTAGAAGTAATGTCCACCTCTGTGGTGTAGTTGTTCGTGTGATTAACTACCACCCCCGGAGGACCGGGTTCGATTCCCGGCTCTGCCACAAAAATTTGAAAAGCGGTACGAGGGCTGGAACGGGGTGCACTCAGCCTCGGGTGGTCAACTGAGTAGAGGTGGGTTTTCCGTGGTTTTCCACTTCTCCTCCACGCAAATGCCGGGATGGTACCTAACGTAAGGCCACGGCCGCCTCCTTCCCTCTTCCTTGTCTATCCCTTCCAATCACCCCATCCCCCCACAAGGCCCCTGTTCAGCATAGCAGGTGAGGCCGTCTGGGCGTGGTACTGGTCATCCTCCCCAGTTGTATCCCCTGACCCAATGTCTCCCACTCCAGGACACTGCCCTTGAGGCGGTAAGGTGGGATCCCTCGCTGAGTCCAAGGGAAAAACCAGCCCTGGAGGGTAAGCAGATTAAGAAAGAAAGAAAGAAAGAAAGAAAGGTAGAAGTATTCCAATATACTGTCAAGTTATATGGATTATTCATTATTTTAAGTTTATTATTAAATAAATTTTAATCGGTTTCATTTGACTGCCTCCGTGGTTCAGCTAATTTGCTGAATTGCTAACCATGCACCACTGTTCGTGCTTAACATTAATTGGTTTCATTTGTTCAGTAACTACAGAACTATACTTTGTAACTGATACCGAAGTCTCGTTTATAATCATTTATTCTATTATAACACAGAGAAATATACGAACAAACTTAAACCAAATCTGTTCAAATAAAGTTTGAAAAATATCAAGTCCGCCTCTGTGGTGTAGTGGTTAGCGTGATTAGCTGCCACCCCCAGAGGTCCGGGTTCAATTCCCGGCTCTGCCACGAAATTTGAAAACTGGTACGAGGGCTGGAACGGGGTCCACTCAGCCTCGGGAGGTCAACTGAGTAGAGGTGGGTTCGATTCCCACCTCAGCCATCCTGGAAGTGGTTTTCCGTGGTTTCCCACTTCTCCTCCAGGCGAATGCCGGGATGGTACCTAACTTAAGGCCACGGCCGCTTCCTTCCCTCTTCCTTGCCTATCCCTTCCAATCTTCCCATCCCTCCACAAGGCCCCTGTTCAGCATAGCAGGTGAGGCCGCCTGGGCGAGGTACTGGTCTTACTCCCCAGTTGTATCCGCCGACCAAGAGTCTGAAGCTCCGGGACACTGCCCTTGAGGCGGTAGAGGTGGGATCCCTCGCTAAGTCCGAGGGAAAAACCGAACCTGGAGGGTAAACAGATGATGAATGAATGAATGAAAAATATCAAACCGTAGAATTGATAAGCCTATTATTAACTGCACGCATAAGAGAGGTTGTTCAAAACTGAGTTGACTGATTGTTATTACACAAAGTTCTTAAAAGTATTACACATTGTTGTCGAATAAATACTGTATATGACAAACGTTGAACTACAAAATTTGTGGACAGGTGCACTACACAGCAAAAAAGTATCATTTTGTAACGAAAATATGATATTCTGGTTTCATTTTTCATTGCTGTAATTATTTTAAAATAATTTGGTTCATTTCTTTTCTGAAGAGTGTGTCACGGTGTTCCGAGAGACGGCAAGGGCAAGCATTTGTTTACAGCTGTGCTGTATACGAGTACTGTACACTCAACATAATAAACTGCGCGAAATTCAACCAAGTGGCAATTCTTCTGATGTGGTACCTACAAACGTTAAAAAATAACTATTTCGACTGATTCTACAAAAATCGCCATGATCATTTCCGTACAGATTGACGTTATGCTATGCTATACTGCTAATAATAAGAGTTGGTGTCTGACATTTCTTAGAGGGAGGTCCGTTTACTGCCTGCCGAGGCGGGATAAAGGGAGTGGCTGTGTGGTTGCCATGGAAACGAGGGTGGGGCGACTGCGGTTGCCATGGAGATAACACTTCAGAGCAGCTCGTCTTCCTGGGAGTTGCCAAACCTGTCACTGCCACTGATAAGAACCTGATTGTTTGTATAAGACTGATCGCAAATGGAACGACACCGCCTGGCCAGGTAGTCTACAACAGATCACAGTGGTCAGAATGAAGGAGGGAACAAGTGAGCCGGAAGCGAGGGGTAAGAGTATGTAGAAAGGAATGCTGGAATGTGGCAACATCGTGAAATGGCACGTGCAGTGCTCCTCCCTCCAACCTTACCTGTCAGACGCCAACTCTTATTATTAGCAGTATAGATAGGCCCTATATATTCTTTTTCCGCGAGGAGAACGCGGGGCCTGACATTAAACATCGGTTCCGTCCGCGGTGATTCTTGTAAACTAAGGTGCTGCTATGAAGTTTCAAATTGGTAATGCTTTAGAAACTCCGGTATCCGAAACAATTTTAACCAAAATAACGTTTAACCGAAACGATCGGGAAAAAAAAAAGTGGCTAAAATACAAACGCAAATTAACCCTCGAAGTGCTATCGTCTCACTACGAGACGATTCGGATCCCAGCTGAAGTGCTATCGTCTCGCAGTGAGACGATTCGTAAGAATTTCATTTCTCAGCGAGAATATTCCTAAAATTGATTGTTATACCGATTTTACTGCGAGATGATAGCTGGGATCCGAATCGTCTCGTAGTGAGACGATAGCACTTCGAGGGTTAAAGAAACGTAATTTATGTTATTCTGACGTTCTACTAATGAAGCTGCGATGTGACATAGCAGGTAGCAAACGATGGAAAAAGAAAATAGAAGACGCTTTCAGAAAAATAGTAGGGCCTACTGTATATTTGCAGTACATGCACTGTCGAACATCATTTTGTTTTGTAAATGCAGTTGGGTAGTTCGGGTTTCCAGTAAGCATATTAAAATACTTTGTCAAAAATGCACTATATACAGTATGCAGCCTATTGTCTTCGTTTCCTTTCATCTAAACCTTCAAACAACGATCCTTAACCTCTAAAAGTTATTATCCGGAAATTTGATTATCCGAAACCCCCTTCCCCCTCTTTCTTTCGGTTAACAGAGGTTCTATTGTAACAACAACAATAATAATAATAATAATAATCATAATAATTAATAATAATAATCCGCCTCTGTAGTGTAGTGGTAAACATGATTAACTGCCACCCCCGGAGGCCCGGGTTCGATTCCCGGCTCTGCCACGAAATTTGAAAAGTGGTACGAGGGCTGGAACAGGGTCTACTCAGCCTCGGGAGGTCAAATGAGTAGAGGGACGGGGGGTGGGGGCGATTCCCACCTCAGCCATGCTGGAAGTGGTTTTCCGTGGTTTCCCACTTCTCCTCCAGGCAAATTGCGGGATGGTACCTAACTTAAGACCACGGCCGCTTCCTTCCCCCTTCCTTCTCTATCCCTTCAAATCTCTCCCTCCCCCCTCAAAGCCCCTGTTCAGCATAGCGAGTGAGGCCACCTGGGCGATGTACTTGTCCTCCTCCCCAGTTGTATCCACCGACCTAAAGTGTCACGCTCCAGGACACTGCCGTTCAGTGGGTAGAGGTCGGATCCCTCGCCGAGTCCGAGGGAAAAACCAACCTTGGAGGGTAAACAGATTAGGAAAGAAATAATAATAATAAATTCGACCACTGGATAATTGTATCCTCGATTATACAAGGCGAGATCGTAACCATCTACGTTGGATTCAGTGAGTCAGACGTCTCAGCCTTCCAGTGAATTAAAATCTGTGTGATATCGTGTGGAATTTTGAACTAACTAAATCGAGACGTACATGTATCTGCTTGATCTCCTATTTCGGTCCGCTAACCTCCTCCAGCATCTCCGGAAAAGTACGGCAGACATCGTCAGCTGAACTTATATTCTGGCACTAGTTGAGTTTTCAGCTCTGACCCCGTACTAGGCTGGAATCAAGTTAAGAAGTGTAAAATTATTAGATTAATTATATTTTCACATCATAAGTAATTTACCAACGGAACTGAATTCGAATCAATACAAGTGCTAGAAATACAAGGACGAATAAGGTAGGCCAAACTTTCAAGACACATTCCTCACATGAAAACAAAAACAAAACAAAAAAACCCATGGCACTACAGCCCATGAAGGGCCTTGGCCTGCCAAGCGACCACTGCTCAGCCCGCAGGCCTGCAGATTACGAGGTGTCGTGTGGTCAGCACGACAAATCCTCTCGGCCGTTATTCTTGGCTTTCGAGACCGGGGCCGCTATCTCACCGTCAGATAGCTCCTCAATTCTAATCACGTAGGCTGAGTGGACCTCGAACCAGCCCTCAGGTCCAGGTAAAAATCCCTGACCTGGCCGGAATCGAACCCGGAGCCTCCGGGTAAGAGGCAGGCACGCTACACCTAGACCACGGGGCCGACTATTTCTCACATGAAGAAAAAAAAAAAATTATATGTACATGGGTCCGGAAGCGCTTTATTTCCATGTTAGAACTCCTGCGGGACAAAATTCCGCCACCTCCGCGTCTCCGGAAAACAATAAAAGTGGCTAGTAGAACGTAACACGAATACCATTATTATTTAAACAATGATCAATAATAATGTTCTTTGCTTTACGTCCCACTAACTACATTTACGGTTTTCGAAGACGCCGAGCTACCGGAATTTTGTCCCGCAGGAGTTTCTTTACGTACCAGTAAATCTACCGACACGGGGCTGACGTATTTGAACACCTTCAAATACCACCGGACTGAGACAGGATCGAACCTGCCAAGTTGCGATCAGAAGGCCAGTACCTCAACCATCTGAGCCACTAACAATGATCACCACCACTAACGTTTGTTCTCTTCTGACCCCGACGTTATAATTTTTGAGACCTTTCATTTCTACGCCTTTCTTGGCTTTTTCCTTTATTCAACCGATACCTTCATTCTTCGAAGATCTGAATTCCTCCGTTTCTTCCTACCACTAGTGCTTTGATAGCGGTGGTGGTTATTTTTAAGGAGTGCGGTGGTAGGTGGTGATTACTGTCTTAAGTTGAAGACAACCAAAAAACCGTCCCCTGTTAACTCTAATCGGAATAAAATGAACTAATAGGTCTGAGCCTTCAAGGACTGAAGGTATCAACAAAGAAAGGAAAGGAACACGGAGGGTGTGAAAATGAAAAACGCCCTAATTCTCGCAAACTTAATACAGTCGGGGTTAGAAAAGAATTGACCAATGGGGGTCAGGTAGGAAATATGAAACTGGGAGGCACGGCATAAGTAAGTAGAAGCAATGTCAGATTCGTCTGCGGGCGCCGTGGTCACTAGCTCACGCTCCTTTCATTCATCTTTTACTACAGGCAGGAGATACCGCAGATCTATTCTTTGCCATCACCTACGATGGATTTTAAAGAAGAAACATCAACGGATTTATCAGCCAATCTTAACACTAATTGTAGGAAAAAAACGATTCTTCTTCTTCTTCAAGAAATGTAAGCCTATATATGTTTTGACGAATGAAGGGAAGAGCCGTGAATAGTAGGGAAATTTAGTCTCCCTAGGCTTTACAAATGTAATACCTTTGAGTTCAGTTAAGTACTGTATAAAACCTGACCGAAGGAGATCGCATAAGGAAGGTGATGGAGAGGGGCCTTGTATACTCGAAATCTTTAGTATCTCGAGGCCAGAAATATTAATTTCAGGCAAGAAATCAGTACAGACCTCAGAACCACCCAGTACCTGCTTACAAACACTCTCTCATTGGTCACAGCCATCAGACGCGTTAACACGTGCACACATCCGAAGAGTGAGGGGAGGTGGAGCAAATGGAAGTACGAGGATATCTAGCATGAACGAAACACACGCGGAGGGGAAGGTACTTGCTTCCCCGCCTGCCCACACGACCCACTGGCTCGACAATGAAGGGAGGAACCACACACCTCCTTCAAGGCAACAGACGTAAGGTATATGTCAACTCATTGAGGGTCAAATTCTCCAGTTTCTTTGTCATTCTTGTGTGCGAGGTCTGGCTGAAATGTTAACGGTCTCAACTATGACTCCATTATCAAATGGCATCGCGCTCAACCACTGTAAGAAAGAATGACCCTTATTTTCGTCAATATAGGCAGTGTTAAATGCAACAACTACTACTACTACTACTACCACTACTACTACTACTAATAATAATAATAATAATAATTGTTATCCTCAATGCCTGCTGCCATTTCTTGATGGATACAGTACTTTTGCATCCATCTCTTGGCACAGGCCAGAGTAAAGTGTAGCTTCCACCGAAGTCCCAGTCAACATCCATGGCTGTGACAATATGGAAGTTGCTGGGGTATGGGTAGTGCTGAGTAATGACGTTCAGAGCATGACTAGTGCATCTGAGTGTTATGAAAGGTGCTGCTCATAGGGTCAGTCGTGCTGCAATAGTACTTTCTGACCCAGTGAGGAAAGCAATGGCAAACTACCTCACTCCTCATCTTGCCTAGTACGCCTCATTTTGGCGCTGCCATTGGTTTTTGGGGTTTCCTTATAACCGCATAACCTTTGGTGGTGCTATTTGAGGATCCAACCAGCCTCTGGGCTGATGACCTTACAGACAGATCCTCAAAAACCCAAGTAAAAATAACTTGGCATTAAATTATTATGATTAACAGAGACGCAAGGGCGTTTGGAAAATCGTTCCTATGAAGTTATTGTCAGCGCTGATCAAACAATTAAAGCCATATATTGGGGTGGAATTACATCGTGCACACTTCATCGCAATTAAATTACAGTTAATTAATTTTTTCCTTGATTAGGAAAAGCTAGTATAGCCATAGAAACCATAGAAACATCTTAATCAGTTCCCGAAAAATGGAGTTGGAAGTGGCCGCTAAGTGCGCAACGTCGCATGCCTCACCTCCCGGAAGACGAACACATGTGCCTTGGTTCACCTCTACCTCATCCTCAGGGTTGGCCAAAATCTTTGCCCAAACCTTACCTGTTTCCTTTTGCACCCGGAATTCTTGTGATCACGATTGTACAAGTAAGAGGAAACGATTAGACCCCGCGCTCGCTACATGACGCTTAAAGTTGTGTTATATATATGCTTAAAATCTCTTCGGTTGCTACAGATTTTACGAAGGGCTCATAATTCAATTGTGTGCCTGTTAAAACAACACCTTTCTTTAGCAGCTCTTTTACATAACGTCCACGTTTCTGTGGCGTACGGTGCTAGTCACGTAACAAATTCTGCATCACCGTAATGCGGTTCAAACGTGCTGAAATGCACTGCCTTGTGACTTCAGCGGAAGAACTGTTTTTTCACTCACTGAGCATCAAGGACATGTAAGTAAATTTTATCCGAAGGCATACTGCTTACTGTCAATTTTTTAGACAGCAGTCTTTCTCTGCAACAAAAATGGACATGTATATTCCGTCCATATATTCAGAAAAGCGATATGAAAATTACAGTTATAAAGAATTAGATTAAGAAATTAAGTTTAAAATGTTGCATTTGTCATTGTGAATGTTTAAAACAACTTGTATTTAGTCAAATTTTTAGTCAAATTTCTTTGATCTTCGAGTTACTTTTTGTCATTGTTGAAGTCATATTTGCTTGCATATTTAGAAGATTTTTCGGTTTTAAACATCCGAACTCTATTCCGAACACTATTAGGATTCCTGGCCCAGTCATAGTTTTCTCTTTTTCTTTCCCTAAGTTTTCATTCCCCTCCCTCAGGGAAAGGGGCGGGCCACCTTGAATGTTACGCCCTTCACCCTGGACAGGAGTTTCGGCGGGTTGGGGAAGGAGCGATAGTGTTAGGAAGAGGGGATCCACTCATAGGGCTGGTCATGTTGCAATAGTACTTTCTGGCTCAGTGAGGGAAGTAGTGGCAAAATACCTCACTTCTCATCATGCCTTGCCATGCCTCAATATAGCGTCCCTATCGGTTTTCGCGATTTCCTTATAATTGCATAACTTTTTGTGAAGCTATTTGAGGATCCAATCAGCCTCCAGGCTGAAGTCTTAAAAGACTAACAGACCGTAGGTGTATGCGTAAGTCATTTCCGTTTCACTAACAGATGGCGCCAGCGAACAGTATGCAGCGTATGCATTTGAAACATAGGTCAGTTTGTTCTTCTGACACACACAAGTTGAGTCCGCCAAACACTAGCGTCTGTGTTGTATCGTTCAGTGATCATGTCGACGTTTGTAACTTAAAAAGAACATTCGCGACAAGCATTGCTTTTCTTATTTAATCAAAAGAAAAAGGCTGTGGAAAGTCATCGTTTGCTGGTAGAAACATATGGTGAACACGGTCCATCGATTAGAACATGTGAGACATGCTTTCGACAATTTAAACGTGGTGTTTTCAATGTGAAAGACAGTACAGTATTGTGTATTATGAACTCTTGAAGCCCGGCGAAACCGCTAATGCAAAACGCTATCGGCAACAAATGATTAATTTAAATCACGCATTGATCGGAAGACGACCGGAATGGGCCAGAAGACATGGCAAAGTGATTTTGTTACACGGCAATGCGCCGCCGTCTCACACAGCAAAACCAGTGAAAGACTCCTTGAAATCGCTCAAATGGGATATCCTTCCGCACCCGCCGTACCACCCCGACCTGGCGCCGTCTATCACCCCTTCGCATCAATGGGACACGCGCTCGCAGAGCAGCACTTCAGCAATTTCGAGGAAGTTGGAAAATAGCTCGACGAATGGTTTGCCACAAAATACAAGTAGTTTTTCTGGCATGGTATTCACAACTTACCTTAAAAATGGGCTAAGTGTGTAGAAGCCGATGGCCAATATTTTGAATAAACAAAAAATGAATTTCTCTTGAAAATTACGTGTTTTATTTACCACAAAAATCAGCAAAAACTTATGCATACATCTGGTAGTGTTCCTTTATCTTATCATCATCATCATCTGTTTACCCTCCAGGTTCGGTTTTTCCCTCGGACTTAGCGAGGGATCCCACCTCTACCGCCTCAAGGGCAGTGTCCTGGAGCTTCAGACTCTTGGTCGGGGGATACAACTGGGGAGTATGACCAGTACCTCGCCCAGGTGGCCTCACCTGCTTTGGTGTAGGGGGATGGGAAGATTGGAAGGGATAGGCAAGGATGAGGAAAGGAAGCGGCCGTGGCCTTAAGTTAGGTACCATCCCGGCATTCGCCTGGAGGTGAAGTGGGAAACCACGGAAAACTACTTCGAGGATGGCTGAGGTGGGAATCGAACCCACCTCTACTCAGTTAACCTCCCGAGGCTGAGTGGACCCCGTTCCAGCCCTCGTACCACTTTTCAAATTTCGTGGCAGAGCCGGGAATCGAACCCGGGCCTCCGGGGGTGGCAGCTAATCACGCTAACCACTACACCACAGAGGCGGACCCTTTATCTTATGCCAATTGATATCACGTATTTTGTCGTAGTATTTTATATCATAACACCGTAGTAACATGTTAAGTGCATTCGTGTCAGACCGGCGACTATGGATTGAGTCCAACCGGGCGAGTTGGTCGTGAGCGTAGAGGCGCGCGGCTGTGAGCTTGCATCCGGAAGATAGTAGGTTCGAATCCCACTATCGGCAGCCCTGAAAATGGTTTTCCGTGGTTTCCCATTTTCACCCCAGGCAAATGCTGGGGCTGTACCTTAATTAAGGCTACGGCCGCTTCCTTCCAACTCCTAGGCCTTTCCTATCCCATCGTCGCCATAAGACCTATCTGTGTCGGTGCGACGTAAAGCCCCTAGCAGAAGAGAAGAGGGATTGAGTCCACTTTGACTTCGACGTAACCACTGCAATTATAGGCTAATTCGAAAGTATGCATGTATCTATGCTCTTTCTGTTGAATTTTGCTAATTTGGTCTTTATTCCTGCTGTGGAAGAAGGCAGGAAAGTGGGTAGAGATTTCCACTCAAATACTTGCCGAGAATCTACCGATTTCATCTTGCTTTCTCAAGATGAAGTAGTGCTTCGCTGAGAGTCTTGAGTACACATATGTGACAGATTGAATAGCAAACTGTATTTATCCCATACCTCACAATATATTATTATCATAATGATTATATTACGCCTGACTGAAGATAATTTCGTCTATCAGCTCATTATTTCCGTTTAATTCGGCGAAAAATAAGAATAGGTATTTGAAAGAACGAACATTATATGGTTAAGATTGTGCCTTACCGATCAGATCTTTGGGAATACCAGAGTGTATGTCAACGGTGTATGGTAAGTTGAAGAGTTCAAGAAGTGTTTGCAAGTTATTACTATTATTATTATTATTATTATTATTATTATTATTATTATTATTATTATTATTAGGATTCGACTCGCAATCTAAGCCTAGAAGGTAAGCAAATCTGCAGAAGTGGACGTTTTCTTCCTAACTTTTCCAACTCCCTGATGGGGAATCGAACCCGCGTCCTTCCAGGTGAATAAGCACGCCTTCACCACTTCGACTAGTCAGCCCCGTTCACATCTTATTTGACCGGCACAAATTTCAGTTATGTCTCCGATATTTCATCTCAGGTGAAAGTCTCGGACCTCTACATATTAGCCATGAACAGGCTTAATTTTTTTTTTTTTTGCTATGGGCTTTACGTCGCACCGACACAGATAGGTCTTATGGCGACGATGGGATAGGAAAGGCCTAGGAGTTGGAAGGAAGCGGCCGTGGCCTTAATTAAGGTACAGCCCCAGCATTTGCCTGGTGTGACAATGGGAAACCACGGAAAACCATTTTCAGGGCTGCCGATAGTGGGATTCGAACCTACTATCTCCCGGATGCAAGCTCACAGCCGCACGCCTCTACGCGCACGGCCAACTCGCCCGGTGAACAGGCTTAATAATAATAATAATAATAATAATAATAATAATAATAATAATAATAATAATAATCAACATTGCAGGGAGAACAACATAACCTGTAAATATGTCTTATAAAACAGCTCGTGAGAACAAAGATCGGAGTCCCCGGTAACTGACAAGTTCAAGAGAGTAGAAGAAAGGAAGAAGTGATTACAGAGCTGGACACAATAGCACCACGACGGAAAATCTAAGGAAGATCTACGGCTAATTAACAAGATTTGAGCCCAGTTTTGCATTGTGTGAAGGCAATGGCATTGTCACATGGTGTGAAACGTGCTGTTATGAATGATATTGTTTCGTTGTCCCATCAGAGCTACCTCAAAAACAAGTCCTTTGTACATTAACATATATAGAAGTGAATACTAATACCTTTACACCTTGCTTCTTGTCAGTCAGCAGTCACTGTCTGTTTACCAGAGCAAAACATTATATTATTATTATTATTATTACTATTATTATTATTATTATTATTATTATTATTATTATTATTATTATTATTATTATTATTATTATTAATGGACTTATTCCCTATGTATTCATATTGTTTTGGCCCATTTTGAAGCCGGATGCCCTTCCTGACGTCACCATATGTGGAGGGATGAGTTCACTACTATCTGAATGCCAGTTTTCTTTTCTTCTAATACCTGTAGTAGAGCGTTGCTTTGAGGTGTAGATAATACCATCATCTGACACTTCCATTCATTTATAAAAAGGGGTTCCCATACAATCTCGTAAAAATGTTTGCTTTTAAGTGTATTTAGATACTGACCGACTATTTTTTTCAGTTAAAGTGAGCTCTTCTGCTGCCATTCATTTCCACTACAGTAGATACTATTACTGCAGCAATTACGGAGTCTTACCCATCGCCGACGGTATACAAGAGCTAACATGCTACAATTGTATTCTTTTTTATCCCATAGTCGCCGTAAGACCTATCTGCGTCGGTGCGGCGTAAAAGCAAGTTGCATTTATTTATTTATTTATTTATTTATTTATTTATTTATTTATTTATTTATTTATTTATTTATTTCACCGATGATAATGCTTTAGACTCGGTATACTTCAGCAAAGTATTTATAAATTTGAAGAATTTTTTTTTGCGGGATTATCAATACTATAGGGGCTGCCTGGACGAGGCAGTAAAGGCGTGTTCAGTTCGCCCGGAAGGACGTGGGTTCGAATCCCCGTCAGGAAGTCGTAAAATTTAAGAAACAAGATTTCCACTTCCGGAGGTGCATATGGCCTTGAGGTTCACACAGCCTACACCAAAAATGAGTACCAGGTTAATTCCTGGGGGCACAGGCGGCCAGGCGTAGAGCTAACCACTCTACCTCATCACGTGCTGAGGTTAACAATAGTGGAAGCCTTTACCTTCCACTCCTCCAAGGGCCTTCATGGCCTGTACGGAGGTGACTTTGCTTTTTTTAAAATCAATACTATGAAGTTAAGTATAATCTGAACTGTGATGACAGCAATATTTCTCATTGGTCATTACTCATTACTCCTTCTAGTTAAACATGATATTCATAATACATTTCGTAGTAAAAATGAAATGAAATGGCGTATGGCTTTTAGTGCCGGGGGTATCCGAAGACAAGTTCGGCTCGCCAAATGCAGGTCTTTTGATTTGACACTCGTAGGCGACCTGCGCGTCGTGATGAGGATGAAATGATGATGAAGACGACACATACACCAAGTCCCCGTGCCAGCGAAATTAACCAATTAAGGTTAAAATTCCCGACCCTGCCGGGAATCGAACCCGGGACCCCTTTGACCAAAGGCCAGCACGCTAACCATTTAGCCATGGAGCCGGACACATTTCGCAGTATAGTACACTGACTGACAGAGCAAATGCAACACCAAGAAGGAGTGGTCAGAACTTTATGCCAATTGCAGGGTAGACTGACGTCACTGAGGTATGCTCATGATGTGAAATGCGCCGCTGTGCTGCGCACGTAGCGAACAATAAATGGGTCACGGCGTTGGCGAATGGCCCACTTCGTACCGTGATTTCTCAGCCGACAGTCATTGTAGAACGTGTTGTCGTGTGCCACAGGACACGTGTATAGCTAAGAATGCCAGGCCGCCGTCAACGGAGGCATTTCCAGCAGACAGACGACTTTACGAGGGGTATGGTGATCGGGCTGAGAAGGGCAGGTTGGTCGCTTCGTCAAATCGCAGCCGATACCCATAGGGATGTGTCCACGGTGCAGCGCCTGTGGCGAAGATGGTTGGCGCAGGGACATGTGGCACGTGCGAGGGGTCCAGGCGCAGCCCGAGTGACGTCAGCACGCGAGGATCGGCGCATCCGCCGCCAAGCGGTGGCAGCCCCGCACGCCACGTCAACCGCCATTCTTCAGCATGTGCAAGACACCCTGGCTGTTCCAATATCGACCAGAACAATTTCCCGTCGATTGGTTGAAGGAGGCCTGCACTCCCGGCGTCCGCTCAGAAGACTACCATTGACTCCACAGCATAGACGTGCACGCCTGGCATGGTGCCGGGCTAGAGCGACTTGGATGAGGGAATGGCGGAACGTCGTGTTCTCCGATGAGTCACGCTTCTGTTCTGTCAGTGATAGTCACCGCAGACGAGTGTGGCGTCGGCGTGGAGAAAGGTCAAATCCGGCAGTAACTGTGGAGCGCCCTACCGCTAGACAACGCGGCATCATGGTTTGGGGCGCTATTGCGTATGATTCCACGTCACCTCTAGTGCGTATTCAAGGCATGTTAAATGCCCACCGCTACGTGCAGCATGTGCTGCGGCCGGTGGCACTCCCGTACCTTCAGGGGCTGCCCAATGCTCTGTTTCAGCAGGATAATGCCCGCCCACACACTGCTCGCATCTCCCATCAGGCTCTACGAGGTGTACAGATGCTTCCGTGGCCAGCGTACTCTCCGGATCTCTCACCAATCGAACACGTGTGGGATCTCATTGGACGCCGTTTGCAAACTCTGCCCCAGCCTCGTACGGACGACCAACTGTGGCAAATGGTTGACAGAGAATGTAGAACCATCCCTCAGGACACCATCCGCACTCTTATTGACTCTGTACCTCGACGTGTTTCTGCGTGCATCGCCGCTCGCGGTGGTCCTACATCCTACTGAGTCGATGCCATGCGCATTGTGTAACCTGCATATCGGTTTGAAATAAACATCAATTATTCTTCCGTGCCGACTCTGTTTTTTCCCCAACTTTCATCCCTTTCGAACCACTCCTCCTTGGTGTTGCATTTGCTCTGTCAGTCAGTGTATTATGTTCGCCTCTGTGGTGTAGGGGTTAGTGTGATTAGCTGCCACCCCCCTCCCCGATGACCCGGGTTCGATTCCCGCCTCTACTACGAAATTTGAAAAGTGTTACGAGGCATGGAACAGGATCCACTCAGCATCGAGAGGTCAACTGATGAGAGGGAGTTCGATTCCCTCCTCAGCCATCCTCGAAGTGGTTTTCCGTGGTTTCCCACTTCTCCTCCAGTCAAATGCCGGGATGGTACCTACTTTAAGGCCACGGTCGCTTCCTTCCCTCTTCCTTGTCTATCCGTTCCAATCTTCTCATACCCCCACAAGGCCCCTGTTCAGCATACCAGGTGAGGCCGCCTGGCCGAGGTACTGGTCCCCCTCCCAGTTGTATACCTCCGACCCAAGGTCTCACGCTCCAGGACACTGCCCTTGAGGCGGTAGAGGTGGGATCCCTCGCTGAGTCCGAGGGACCAAACAACAGATTAAGAAAGAAAAGAAAGATATTCCGTCCGCCTATGTGGTGTGGTGGTTAGTGTGATTAGCTGCCACCCCCGGAGGCCCGGGTTCGATTCCCTGCTCTGCCACGAAATTTGAAAAGTCTACTCAGCCTGGGAAGGTCGACTGAGTAGAGGTGGGTTCGAATCCCACCTCAGTCATCCTGAAAGTGGTTTTCCGTGGTTTTCCACTTCTCCTCCAGGCAAATGCCGGGATGGTATCTAACTTAAGGCCACGGCAGCTTCCTTCCCTCTTCTTTGTCTATCCCTTCCAATCTTCCCATCCCCCCGCAAGGCCCCTGTTCAGCATAGCAGGTGAGTCCGCCTGAGCGAGGTACTGATCATCCTCCCCAGTTGTATCCCCGACCCAGAGTCTGAAGCTGCAGGACACTGCCCTTGAAGCGGTAGAGATGGGATCCCTCACTGAGTCCGAGGGAAAAACAGAAGAAGAAGAAGAAGAAGAAGAAGAAGAAGAAGAAATATCCGCTCGATTTGCGTAAACACTAATCTCTAAAAATATAGATTTAATTATACCAATGCCCTGTACAACTCCAGCTGTGTTACTGCATGTGGAAATATTACCCAGCTGTCAAACGGTAGACAAGCTGATGACAGTCCCACACACGATCCTTTTACAAGTTATTTTTTGCCGCAAATAAAGAATATATTACGAAACGTAAATACCCGCAGGGGCTGCCTAGTCAGGGCGGTAAAGGCGTGTTCGGATCACCCGGAAGTACGGGGGTTCGATTCCCCCTTGGGAATTAGAAATTTTTAAGAAATGAGATTTCCCCTTCTGGAGCGGCACATGGCGCTGAGGTTCACTCATTCTGCACCAAAAATGAAAACCAGGTTATTTCAGTTAGCGCCAACGTTGCGGAAAGTGGAAGGCTTACGCTCCACTCCACAGTTCCTGTAAACAATAACCACAATCACAATTAAAGCGAAGTAAACATTAAACACGAATTTTTGAATCTCTCTTTATTTGTGGTCTGTTTTCTTCCATCCCCTTTAACATCCAATAGGTCCTAGGGTAATAGAATATATTTGCATTTATGTTAATGTTCTAAGTAACACTTGCATAAGACCATCAATAAAATTGTTTTCTCCCAACTTCAGCTTCACGTAACCACCTGTAACGACTACTACAGTAGAAATGCTATTACGGAGAACAAAAGTGGGCATCTGTTCATTAGATTATCTGTCATCGAGTAATAACTTTTGATTCGGCGTCATAAACAGAAGACCCGTGGTTCATGTTATTAATAATCACTTACTTTATTTTAACTTATTATTCTCAAGCGCTTGTGGTGGTGTTGACGTAGATAAACTTCGCCTTACTGCATGTTTCTGTGGTCAGCGATTTCGTTTCAGGTATGATGAAAAGTAGGGTAGTTCACCATTGCTTTCGTCACTGGACCGCAAAGTGCTATTCAGCACGACTGGCTCTATGAATAGCACATTTCGGAACATCCAGGCGTACTACAATCTGAAAAACCATCCGTCAACATCATCCATATCTCAGCAGTTTCTATGTGACTGAGACATCGATTAAAGCCACATTTGCTCTTCGGACGTTCTGATATCGATATGCCGACATTATCCAAATAAAATATCGATATCTCCCGATATCAAATGATCTTTTCTTTCAAAATACACATATTTGAGGTTACATGTAAGTAATTTAAATTTGGAATAATGTCAGTTCCAACAAAAACAAGTTAATTAAGAGAATCAAAATAAATATATCGATCAAAATTTTGCGTAAAAAATCATGATCACAAGTTTCGACGGAATTTGGCATGTTTAGAGCATTATTTACAGTAGCGGCGATTAGTCCCCCCACCCCCACCCCCACCCCCATCCCCACCCCCACTTGTGGGGAAATCATTATATTTTTATTCCATTTAGCCCGCTGAAACTAGGGATTATAGGTATTATTAAACAAGCAATTTGTACAGTCCCTGTTGTCTTATCAGCTCATTCTTTCCTTTATTTTCTTTAATTATTAACAAAATTGTTAGCGAAAATAAGGACAAAATGTCGTTTGTCGCGGCTCACTGATCTGTATAGCGCCACAGCAAGTAGTGGAGATTTTGCATGTGCTGTGAGGAAGGATAACAGGCATCAGCTGCTTGCCGCGCGCATTCGTCAGTCTGGCAGTCTCTTTAGTGTCTGTTAGTTTCTTTGTGTGTAGTAAAAGAATGAAAATCTACAGCCTGTTTCCAGTCATTTGACCGGGTCAGGAATGAAATGAATGAAGCTCCATCTAGCGGCGAGGATGGGAATTGTGCCGGCTGCCGAAGCCTGTCGCACTCATCTTGGTCAATGATTAATGAAATGAAATGATATTGGAGAGTGCTGCTGGAATGAAAGATGACAGAGAAAACCGGAGTACCCGGAGAAAAACCCTGTCCCACCTCCGCTTTGTCCAGCACAAATCTCACATGGAATGACCGGGATTTAAACCACGGAACCCAGCGGTGTGAACCGTAGGATTGCCACTTTTTTATATAAGAAATAAGGGACATTTACCTAAAAATACGAGGTTTTTCACAAAAATAAGGGACAGTTCAAAAATACTAGAAAATAAAACATTATGTACCAATTTCAATCAGATTATAATTAGTTTCATTAACAGAATAAAATATTTATTGAAATTCGTAAAATAAACTAACTTGCGCCCTTTTAACAACGCATCTGACATCTTAATACTGATGTCTTCGATGAGTTTTGATAACTTCACAATTTACGTAGGTTTAGTCTCAAACAGCATGAACAAACACGGTAGAAACTGGAGTGGAAGGCCTATGGAAGTACGCGCCAGAAGATGAGGTAACTAACCCAGCATGCTCAGCTTTACCAGCAAATGGCGAGACGTCACGAGATATCTTTCTTCTCAGGCTCCAAAGAGAAAAAATATAATGGAGCTACTTTGAACTTTAATGACGCTCAAATCAAATACAGATAAAAAATGTTTAGAGAGGAAAAGAAAAAGACAAACGGTCGTTTTTACGGGACAACAGTTCATAATACGGGACGCAAAATTTTCGCCTCAAATACGGGATGTCCCGTACAATACGGGACAGGTGGCAACCCTAGGTGAGAGGCCGGTGCGCTGCCGCCTGAGCCACGGAGGCTCTTTATGTGTAGTAAAATACTAAAATATGTTCAAATGTATAATCACACCGTATTTCTATTTAATTGTAGTACATGTGTAATATTGTTCCTTTGGTAAAAGTTTTATTGTATAGAGTATTATTGAATCAAAATCTCAAAGAAGTATCATTACTGCACTTAAATTGGTAAACTGTCAACCTTTACCTCTTTGTCGAAATTGGCTCAAAGAGCATGAAACAACTTACCATTTCGTAGCTTTTATATTTTTTAGTGTTGATGTATATAGCCACTCACCCAACCCGCTATATACCACACACCCGGGTAATTTTTTTTGTCTGTAAAATGTGTTGTCCCCCTCCCCCACTTCTAATTCTCAATCCCGCTACTGATTATGTATTATCACTTAACTGACTCGTTGGCTGAACGGTCAGCGTATTGGCCTTCGGTTCAGAGGGTCCCGGGTTCGATTCCCGACCGGGTCTGGGATTTTAACCTTAATTGGTTAATTCCAATGGCACGGGGGCTGGGTGTATGTGTTGTCTTCATCATCATTTCATCCTCATCACGACGCGCAGGTCGTCTACGGGAGTCAAATAGAAATACCTGCACCTGGCGAGCCGAACCCATCCTGGGATATCCCGGCACTAAAAGCCATACGACACTTCACTTCACTTCACTTCACTTAACTGTCTTTTTGTGAAGTACATCGACACTGTGCTAGTCGGTGGAACCATTTCCGCAATTTAAAGTAATTTTCACGAGAAAACAACGCAGAAACATTGTATACGATGGATAATTCAGATTTACTCACAAAGTAAAAATGTCTGCAATAGGCCAACAGCAGCTACGCAACACACGCACACACACACATAGGCTACACACAGAGTGAGAGAGAGAGAGAGAGAGAGAGATATCATAGGTAACTAAAATGAGGACAAGTGTCCTAAAGTCCTTGTTATTGGTCACTAGCGTTCTTCTGTGTGAAAATACTTCCTTTTTTTTAGGGTAATAGGCGATTCGTGAAGTTTACTCTTAAATATAATTGTTCGAATATCACTATCCTTTATTTTTTTCAAATGTTCTCTTCGATATAAGCAATATCATTAAATAGTATCAATACCTCAAAATATCGATAGAAAAATATCCATATATACTCATAGCGATAATATCACAACATCTTTAATTATCTGTCCTGTATCAATAACAAAACAGTAACAGGCAGACAGCGTTTACTGGAAATATGATATAATAATAAAAGGTGAATCTGGGTTCAATTCTTGGCCGAGCAGTGGGATTTCAGCCATGTAAAATTAATTCATGTGGATGGGGGATGGGCGGGGGTTGTCTGTAACATTCCCTATGTACTACACTTCCCTACACTGTAGTGCCACGTAGTTTTCCGGTCGGTAGATGTAGAGTGGGTCTCGGCCCACAAGTGGCCACGGCTGGTCCGTGGTCCAACAGCTCTGCACTCTGACCGACCAACCGAGCAGAGGAAGGGTGGCCACGGCTCTACCGTGGCTTTACGCCTCTGCATTCGGGAGACGGGACAGGGCTGGACTTCACGGCTACGGCTGGCCCCAACCGTCGGCTGTCCTGAGAATATTTTTCCGTGGTTTTCCATTCTCCTGCACTAAGGCGAATGCCGGGACAGTTACTAGTATAGGCCACGTCCGCCAACCCCCTCACCTTATCCGAGCATCTCCTTCACCGTAACAAATCTTCCGGCCTGAGAGACGGCGTCACCGTCTAAGAGGCCCGCCTCCCCCTTCAGGGGAGGAATGAAAACATTTTAGTAGTAGTAGTAGTTTTCCTCCGTCAGCAGGCGCCGTAGATCCTTATCACTGGGTGCACCTTTGACTTACTTGACTTATTTCCTGTATCTCCTAAGTGGAACATACGGCATCAATGAATTTCCAACACCGGAGTCTGTTCTGCGCCATCGTCCTGATCTCGATCCAGGTCTTTCCTCCTTTCTCCATCCCTGCTGCTATTACACTCCTCCTCCATGTGTTCCTTGGTCTGCCTCTTCTCCTGCTACCTTGTGGGTTCCATTCCAGGGCTTGTCTTGCTATGTTGTCTTTATCTCGCTGTAATGTATGCCCGATCCACTTCCATTTCCTACGACGCATCTCAATATCAGTGGGTGTTTGATGGTTTCTCCTCCATAGCTATTCATTGCAGATTACTTCTGGCCACCATATCCTCAGAATATTCCTCGAACTTCTGTTCACAAATGTTTGAAGTCTGCTAATCAGTTGTTTGTTAGTCTTCCGTGTTTCACACCCATAAAGCAGTACTGACTTGACATTTGTATTGAAGATGCGTAGTTTGGTATAGGTACTAAGTTCCCCTGATTTCCAGATTGGTCTCAGCATTGCTTCTTCAGCCTTATTTATTCTATTTCCCATATCCTCTATAGTTCCTCCCTCAGGGGTGACTATACTTCCCAGGTAGCAAAACTGCTTATCTTGTACGATCTCTTGGTTTCCTAAAAATAATAGTGCCTTGTTCCGGTTTTTATAGTGCATCTCCTTGGTTTTCTTTCCATTTATCTTTAATCCCACCGCTGAAGCTTCGGTTTTTAAATCATTCCTTTTTGCTTCCATATCCTTAAAACTGCTGGCTAGCAAAATAAATCATTCCGTTTTGCTTCCATATCCTTAAAACTGCTGGCTAGCAAACACAAGTCATCCGCGAAGTCCAAGTCCTCCAACCTGCCTGTCAGTTCCCATTGAATTCCTTTTCGGCGATTCATTACCTTCTTCATCATAAGATCCAGCACCATCAGAAATAGTATAGGTGACAGCAAACATCCTTGCTTAACTCCTGAGTTTACTGGGATGGGCTCAGACAACATCACCTGATGTAAAACTTGACACGTGTAGTTCTCATACATTTCTTGGGTTATCTTTATAATTTTCTGTGGAATCCCAAACTCTTTCATGGCTTTCCACATCTTCTTCCTCATTACACTATCAAACGTCTTTTCAAATTTTACAAATAGTAGATACAGTGAAGATTGCAGCTCCGTGGATTGTTCTATAATTATGTGTAGTGTGTTGATCTGGTCTGTACAGGAATAACTTTCTCTAAATCCTGCTTGTACTTTCCCCAGCCTTGAGTTAACTCGCTTTTTCATCCTTTCTAAAATTACTCGTGAGAGTACCGTACTTGCTATCGAAAGGCGGTAATCCCTCTCCAGTTATCACATTCTAATAAATCTCCTTTCTTCGGGAGCTTAATCAACAGTCCTTTCTTCCAATCTGTGGGGATCTTGTCTTCTTCCCAAAAATTCTTGAAAAGTGGGAACAGAATCTCGACTGAACTACCCACATCCACTTTCAAGGCCTCCGGTGCGATATTGTCCATACCTGCCGCTTTGCCATTCTTTACTTGTTTAATGGCCCTTTGGATCTCTGTTCTTGATGGTGGTTCTGTACTGATAGCAACATCTTCCTGCTCTCCTTCTGCCATCACCTCTGTCTCCTCTTCCTCGATAGTTTCACGATTCAGGGTCTCCAGAATGTGTTCTCTCCATCTTTCTAGCTGTTCCTTTTGTGTGGACAATAATCTCCCATCTTTGGCTTTCACTTGCTTGTCAGATCAAGAAAACTTTCCTGTTAGTCTCTTGGTAATATGGTAAAGGGTCTTACTATTATTGTTTTGTGCTGCCGTCTCGGCTCGTGTTGCAAGATTATTGATAAATGCTCGTTTGTCACGTCGAAATTTCCTCTTCACTATTTTGTTAAGTTTATTAAAGTCAGTTCTAGCTTGTGCCTTCTCTTCTTGTGTTCTTTCGGTATTGAATCTTTTCTTACATTCCTTCCTTTGATTCACGGCTTCCCATGTCTCAGAAGTAATCCATTTCTCTCTTCCTCTCTCCATTTTGCCTAAGACCTCTTCACAGGTATCAATGTAGGTACTCTCTATGCTCTTCCAATTGTGTTCAATATCCTGTCCTTCTTCCTCTCTTAGCTGTTGGAATCGGTTACTTAATTCTAGTGGAAAAGATTGTTGCACCTCCTTATCCTTCAGTTTATCCCAGTTATATCTTATCCTCCTCTTCTGATGTATGGCCCTAGTACTTGCAATCTTCAGTCGGAGCGTAGCTACTACTAAGTGATGGTCACTTCCCACATCGGCCCCCCTCCTGTTCCTCACATCCAACAGGGAGGTTCGCCATGTCTTGCTGATAGTGAAATGGTCGATCGATCTGATTCTCCGTTCTATGGTCAGGGGAAACCCACGTCACTTTATGGCAATTCTTATGAGGGAAGATAGTGCCTCCAATCACCAGCCTCTGGTTACTACAAAATTCAATAAATCTTTCACCATTCTCATTTGTATTACGTATACCATGTTTTCAGATTATATTTCCTACTCCTTGGTTATCATTGCCAACTTTCGTATTCAGGTCTCCCATCACGACCATAATATCCCTTTCTTTTGCCTTCAACAGGGCCGATGTAGCAGACCATAAAATTGCTCTCTTTCTTCTTCTCCTGCCTCTATTGTTGCATAACACTGCACCACCATTGGTCTACTGTAACTCTTGATGCAAGTCGAGGTACTACAATCCTTTCTGACCGGGCGAGTTGGCCATGCGCGCGGCTGTGAGCTTGCATCCGGGAGATAGTAGGTTCGAATCCCACTATCGGCAGCCCTGAAAATGGTTCTCCGTGGTTTCCCATTTTCACACCAGGCAAATGCTGGGGCTGTACCTTAATTAAGGCCACGGCCGCTTCCTTCCAACTCCTAGGCCTTTCCTATCCCATCGTCGCCATAAGACCTATCTGTGTCGGTGCGACGTAAAGCCCCTAGCAAAAAAAAAATCCTTTCTGAGACTGGGTACCATTCTATCAAACACTTCCTTGTCTTTTGAGTGATCAGTAATCCAATACTCCCTCCATGTTCTTCTTCTCTTCACGAGTACAGCAGCGTGTACCCTTCCTGGGTCTTTATCTCACCGAACCCAGTCCATCTCGTCTCACTCAAGCCTAGTATGTCCAACCTGTATCGCTTCATCTCCCTAGATACTTCAGCCAATCTTCCTGCCTGCCACATTGTCTGTACATTCCACATTTAAATTCTCGTGACCGATTTCATGCTAAAGGTCAAATCCATTTCATCCAATCCAGCTTCTATTCATTGATGTTTCTGTAATGGGTTAAATTGGCCTTCAGCACCCAAAGCCTGGTGAAGGGACGGCCTTCTAAGTAGCCAGGCCTACTGATTTTCTGTCGGAGTTTCTTCCCTTAACATTTAAAGTTCCCACTTCTAACTACAAGGCAGCAGTTCCTGTTCTATTTTCCCCAGATAGGAGGGTTGCCTCTTCCGTCAGTTCCACCGTTTCGAAGTCCCTCTTTTCCTGAGGTCTTCACCGTAACCCTGGCAAGGGACCCTTACAAGGTTTTTTAAAGAGGTGTTACTCCTCTCTCACTCGCTCTTTCTCCTGACTTGTGACAGGCGGAGCCTGGTTTCCCTAACATTGGGCCCAGGTTGGTGGGATTGGGTGCACCTAGTCACATTAAATTTAACAATAATGTAATTGGATTACGTCCCATTGAGCATCTTCAAATACCACCGGACTGAGCCAAGATCTAATATGCCAAGCTGGGCTCAGAAAGCCTACGCTGTACGGCCTGAGCTAGTCGGCCTGACCGTAATGGGTTTCTGAGCTTAAACGAATGTGGTGTTGAAAGTGACATAGCTTGTTTTATATCTAAACTTTCTAAGTCAAGTCTAGTTTCCTTCCCAATCGACAGTATTAGGTTCACGTGTTCCATTTCCTTTCATCGTTGTACGTTCTTCCCTATCACCGCTACTTATTTCATACGTAAAATAATGAATGTTTCATCTTTCAAAGCACTGAAGTTACTGGCGTACAATTAGGCACGCAACCAAGATATGATGACATAGCTGACAAGCTAGCAATTAGTACGCAATGATACCCTCTAGCGCAGCAGGATTTCTCTTCTCTTTTTCCTCCAAGCATTACGTATATTATGTTGCTAATTTAATAGCCTATTTACGCTTCTCTCAAGTATTTTCTTAATTCTAGCGTTGCTTCTTCTTCCTCTCCTCCTTCTTTTCGATGAGACCTGTTGGAGACCACGTGTCAGATTCAATTCATCCTTATTTGTTATTTCCTTTTCCGTTCTTTCTAATATTCCTTCGTCCATTGCACTATGTTTTATTCTTCTCTCTCCCAGACCACTTAGGACCAGGTGTCCTTTTCATTCTTCTATTTTTTTAAACTTTCTTTCTTTTTAAAATCTTTCTATAGTTTCCTATTATTTTATTTTTCTCTAAATCTTTCTTGACCTCTGTATTCAGCTCGTTGTTGACTTTTCCTCCCAAAGTTACTTGAATTTCTGTTTTGTCAATCTTATCATCCATTCTATAGATATGTCCAAAAATGGTAATCTCCTTTTTCTTATTGTTACCGAGCTCGATAGCAGAGCTCTGAATTTATTTGAAGGCTTGAATTTAAAATATGGATTACAACAGATTATTACAGTATATGTGTAATAAAGTATACTCTGTAATAGTGTTTCACAATATCAACCTCCCAGTTTTTAGGGTCCGTTTTGTTCGAACTACATGAAGATTAAAACCTAAGTTATCTTCTACACACACAATTCTGGAGACTATTCCATTAGTTCACATGCACAGTCATTATTGTTTGCCTCGTTAGGCAAATCGGATGGATTGACATTGTCAATTAGAGGGTTGCAAAAATCCAATTTTTCATTCTGACGCCAGTTCTCACTAAAGTGAATTTCAAGTAGTCGTTTGACATCAACAATTTTCTTTGGGTTGATAAGATTTTGTTTCTGTGATTGGATGAGTTTCGGAACTATTTGCTTGGCATTTTATAATAGCTACTATCATAAACTCACTCAGTGGAAGCGCCATAAACACAAAACATACCACTATGTCATGGTGTAGTGTAAACACAATACAAGAGATGGCTGACACTCACATGGCCAAAAGGAATCTCTGAATGTCCAAAGTGGATATTGTAAGCTTCGCCTGGTGTGAAAATGGGAAACCACGGAAAACCATCTTCAGGGCTGCCGACAGTGCGATTCGAACCCACTATCTCCCGAATACTGAATACTGGCCTCTTCCTGTCCCATCGTCGCTATAAAACCTATCTGTGTCAGTGCGACATACAGCAACTTGTATCATCATCATCATCATCATCATCATCATCATCATCATCATCATCATCTAAAGGATGAATTATCTGTACCCGCTGCATGTCGTAAGCGGCTACTCAGTGGGGAACAACCAAAGGACGTGTACCTGACCTCTCGTCTTCTAAGACCAAAAACATATTCGTGATTCAATGATTTTCCGTGTAGTGGAGACATTTTCAGATATTATTATTATTATTATTATTATTATTATTATTATTATTATTATTATTATTATTATTATTATTATTATTATATTTTTAAAAAATGATGAAAATTAAAGTCAGTCAGTACGGCCATTCTATCCGGTCGATTTCCTTCATTTTTTTAACTGAAAGGTATTCATGCACAGATTTGTCATCAGGCACTATAAATCACTTACGCCTTCCTCAAATTATTTGATTTTTTCAATTCTTTGTCTCTTTGAAGCTATCATATCTTTGGTTCTAATTGAGGTACGGAGTTCGTTTTGACCCAAGAACACTCAGTGGATCAAGATCTTTCATTTTAGCTCTTAACTATTCAAATTGGTTGATTCTGAGGAAAGTTATGAGTGC